>NC_056727.1:675820617-676120617 GCF_019279795.1 Protopterus annectens | reverse complement strand
CAGAACCTGATGGACAGCCTAGGATTGCCCCAGTAGGAGACAAAGCCACCTGCCTCCCCATGACCCTCTTTTGATGCAGAAGTCACAGCTGAACTATCTAACACTGAAGCCCTGAGGAAAAGGGATGGCTCCGAAAGCCTTGAAATTGAATTGCTATCCCCGGACCCGGCACCAAAGCTACAGCTCCAAGATCTGTCTGACTCCAACAAAGTCAGTGCCAGTTGGATCAGAGAAGACACTGGAGTTGAGGAATGGCTAAGTCTTTAGCGCTGACCTGAGCCATCCCAGGAGTCAGATCTAGGCTCTCCACAGCTGAAGGATGGATCAGAGTAGGAGTAGGAATTACTAAATGTTTTGGGTTGGTCTGAAACTCATGGGTCCAATGGGAGATGGAAACAGTAGTACTCCTATCAGAATTTGAGTTCTGAGAAATTTTCTTCTCACCCTGTACACATCTGCTTCCAACAGGCTCCTGGTAGATCTGAATGACAAAGAGGAAGATGGGGGCCTCATAACTCTAATTGGGGGGGGGGTCTTGTAAAAATGGAGAATGCAGCATAAATGAAATCCGCTCCAGAATGAACTGAGGCTGTCTGTGGGAAGAAGACTTAGCTGAAGATAGTGTTGGATCTGATGAGATGGACAGATTCGAGGTCTTAATTATTTTAGATGGAAGAGTTGAGGACAGTGGTCCAGGAAGTGCTTCCTTGACTACTTAGGGTATTTTTATTTCTCTTGTCTCCCCCTGAAGTTTTTCCTTCTGGTTTCTTTGCAGGGGGGGCCTCCAGACACTGAGGAAGAGGAAGAAGAAGGTTATAGATCCTTAAGTATTAACTTGTTCCTGCGCTCAGCCAAGGCTCTGTGGTTGAAGCCAGAACAAATCTTGCTCTCAACTTCAAGATGCATGGCCCCAAAACATTATATGTACTCTGAGTGAGTATCAGGAATTAGGTATCTTGTGCCCACATGACAAACATTTGTTTTAAAACCTGTAGGCTTGTCCAACATACTGACAGCAGCAAGGAAAAAAGAGCTCCAAAAGGAAAATATTAATAACAACTATAGCAATATTAAAGTACAGTGCAAGACAAAACCAGCAAAGGTAAATAAGGGTAAAGAAAATACTAGCAATAGTATGGAAGATTACTAGAAAACTAGTAGATAGAAGGAAGAGTGAAAGAAGAAGAAGAAAGGAGAGGCAAAAAAGCCTAGAGTAAAACAAAACACTAATAGCCAGCAACTTTTCTCAATATTATTTTTTTAAACCGGGGGGAGGAGAGAAAGTTTTAAAGAAAGGTACTAAGGTACTGTTAAAAACAAATCTGAAAATTACTTATCCCTCAAAGCCAGATTAACCACATCTGCTCACTGAAGTAGCATATGAGATCTGAGGTAATACTGCACTTGGGAGAGGACTGTGGCTAAGGGAGAGAGCTTCAGATATGCATCCAAACCTTGAAAAGTGGCTGAATTTGGATCTAGGTACAGATCTGAGACACAATGGTTGAGCAACAACCAAAAAAGGCAATATAAGATTCCATCAGACCCAGCTTCATATATACCTATTTCAATTTTAAACCATGACTATAAAGTGTTTCCGGCTATATTTCCCAAAAGAATGGAAAAGGTGTTGGCAAAATTGATAGATATGGATCAATGTGGTTTTGTGGAGGGGAGACAAACATTTTACAAAATTAATAGAATAATGATGATCCAGAGGGAAGCAGAATGTAAGAAAATACCTCTGTTGTTGTTGGATCTTTACGTTGAGAAAGCATCTGCTTTAGTAATCTGGGATTTTATGAGCAGGGCAATGGAAGCATTTGCACACCCTAATGCAATAAGGTTAATTAGGAGGATATATGAAGGATCAGAGGCAAAAGCTAAAGAGGCTGGGTTTCTCTCAGATAAATGTATTTGAACAAAGAAAACATGCAGAGGTGTTCTCTTTTCCATTTGTTATTTGCTGTATATTTAGAGCCATTAGCAAAGAAAATAAGGTACTTAGAAATTCAAGGATATAATTGTCACAAAAGGAAATACTGTCAAGCACAGCTATCTGGAGTTTTGTAAATAATTCTATGTCATTTGTTAATACTGATATGATTCATACAGAAGTGTGTGTAAAGGTGTAAAGTACTGAGCTAAAATGTAACCACAGCATGTCCTGCTGGCTTAGAACAGAAATGTATATAAACTATTGTAATTGTGTACATTTATATATTTTAACAGTAGAAACTAGAACACAGAGGGTTAACATGCAAGACTTCAAGAAAATAAGTTGAAATTAAATTGTTTTACGATTGTGCTATAAAAGTTATCTCTCTGTTTCAGTTCAGTAGCAGACACGATGTCTAGAGTTAGAAGTATATGTATTTGTCTTGGAAGAGAAGTAATTACTAGGTTTGAGATGCAGAAGTGTTTTATTGTTTTATGACTTCCAGGGTCTTCAAACATCTGAGAGAGATATATTTTTCACACAGAGATGTTAAATTGTGTTAGTTTCTGACAAAAGGGGTTTAGCTTGGGAACTAAAGTCAGGTGACAAAAAGTGATGTCATTCAAGCTAACCCAGCAGTAATACTTGATATTACAAACTCTCTGAGAGACAAAAAGAGAGAGAGAGAGAGTGAGTGCATTTTGTATTTGACCTGAAAACATCCACTCATCACCACTTTCTGCACTTCTGCCTGCGTGTTGTTCTGTAAGTAAGTTTTTAGGGCACAGTAACTCTTTTAGATTCAGACAGGAAGTATAGTTTGAATGTTTTCTTTATTTGAGACTGTCCTGCAATGTTGTTTTAAATATTTCCTGTGATTTTGAACTCTGAAGTCACTGTGAATACATATTTAGTATTATCTTGTTTTATGTATTATTAAATATATTTAAACCTATCTTTGTGGTTGATATTTGTGAGACATATTTAAGCTCTTAGTATGGTGCCACTATAGAGGCCACTCCTAAATAGCCTTGCTCTTGGTCAGACTACCATTTGGACAATAGTAACATTACACAGTAGGAATGGACACCCTTTGTTAAGGGCCTTAAGTAGCTAATAAAGAGTTGGCTGGGGCAGTCGGAACTACCTTATAGCCTGGGCAGAAGGGGGCATAGCTAATTAACCTGTGCCAGCCTTTTTCAGGTATGTGTGTGTTTGTATATCAATCAAATCTCAAAGTGAGTGTATGTCAGCTACTTGGGCAGGGAAACAAAGCACTGGTTGGACAGAGAGGGTGCTGGAGGTTTTGGCTTGGCCACTCAGCTGGGCTCTCAAACGTATAGCTGCACCAGTGGGGAGTCTTATTAGAGATCTGGAGAAAGAGTGAGAAACCAGCCCCAGACTGACTGTGATCTCTGTGTGCTCTTAAGGAAAATTGCACTTTACTGTGTGTGTGCTTATCATCCACCAAGTGTGTACATTCCCTACTGTTGCCAGTGGTGAGGACTGAGGCTCCTTGATTGCTGGGCCAGTGCAGGGGTGTCACAATAATTATTATGATAAAACAAGAAAAGATGGCTTTATTTGAAGATGATATTATTTTGTACCTGAGAAATCCAGAAAAGGGCATTTCAATATTGTGAAACATTTGAGATTGTTAGACATCTTTTTGTGATATGTACCCTCACATGAATTGGTTCAGAATACCCATATTTATGGGGACATGATAGATGAAGTATTTAGGAGTATGGATTAAAAAAGCTTCTGTGATGACATCTAAGGATATATGGGTGGGGACTAAATAAAAGATAATACAAAAAATGAGAAATAGGAAACTCTTGGTTATGAATATGGATAAATATGGATAATAAGGTAAAAGCAGTGAAAATGTTTTATTCCCTTTAGTTTTATATACGGGTCAGGCATATTTTTATCAACCATAGCAGAAGTTGCAGACCATAACTAATAAAGAGTTGAAGGAATTTATCTGGGAGTGGAAGAGGGCAAGAGTTCAGTGGGGTAAACTGTACCTTCCAATAAAACAAGGTGGTTTAGGATTACCTCATTTGAAGGGATATTTTAGAGCTACACGGTTAAGGCTCATACACATAACACAAGCAAAAGTTTATAATTCAAAATGGAAAGGGATTATGATGAAGCTGGGGGGGGGGGGTTGGCCACCGAGAACTAGGCAGAAGCAAATAACAGTTTAGAAATAATCGCAGGGGCTTGAGAGTCTGCTGAATACAGAGACGAAAAGCAGTTGTCACATGAGAATAAAACACTGGAGTTGGATGTGCATTGTAGGTCAAGAGAAGAGTGGGGAGTGCAGAGTGAAAATGGGAGAGGTGGAGCTGTAATGGTGGAAAGTAGGAGTGAGAAGAAAGTAGTAAGGTCTTCAGAAGACATACATTTCGGCAGTGAGAAGTGGATTAAAGAAAGGAAGGAAAGGGATGATGCATTATGGGATTTGAATTGTGGTTAGAGCAGGGTCAGAGCACCTCTTTCCTGTTTTAATATGTGAGTGGAAGTACTGATATTAGAAATTCTCCAAGTGATTATCTGTTCAGCAAGATTATAGATGATGAAATCTCAAACAAAGGTGATTTCCTGCTGGTCCTGGATGGAGTAAGCAGGTGGGTGGGCACTGGCCTACTGTAGCTGTCCAGTCAAGCTAAGTGGTGATGATGTACAAATGACCTTTTTAAATATGATAGTGATTTCTTTTTTTGAGATGATGCAGATGTTCTGGCTGTGTATTTACTTAGGCTTTGTTGCCTAATATATTTTAATGAAGTTGTATGTTCAAAGTTAAAATGCTCAGTTTGATACACTTGATGTCAGCATGAATAATGTATACCTAGAAAAGGTGTTAAGCTAGCTGATGCAAATTGGAAGTAATATGGTTTAAGAGGAAGCACACAACTTATACTGAAATGTAGATAAGTAAAAATGTGTGTGCTTTTGGGTCAGGGCTGTGATGACCGTGCCCTGGCCCAGCAATCAAGGAGCCTCAATCCTCACCACTAACACCAGGGAGGTTGTCTCCTAGAAGAGGAAAGGATAAACTAATACACACAGTAAAGTACAATTTCCCTTAAGTGCACACAAAGATCACAGTCAGTCTGGGGCTGGTTTCTCCCTTGCTCACCAGGTCCCCAATAAGACTCCCCACTGGCACAGCTATAGGGTCCAGATCTCAGCCTAGCTGGCAAGCTAACCTCCAGTACCCTCTCTGTCCAACCAGTGCTTTTTGTCCCTGCCCAGGTAGCTGACACACACCCACACTTTGAGATAAGTATTCATACAACTTCACAGACACTCCTGGGAAAGGCTGACACAGATTCACCAGCTGTGTCCCTTTACCCAGACTATACGGTAGTAATTTCTGCCACCACCAGCTAATATTATTATCAGCTACCCAAAGGCCCTTGAAAGGGTGTCCAATTATTATTGTGCAATATTATTATCCAATTGGTAATGTGACTATTCAGTCTAAGGCTTATTTTACAGTGGCCTATTACAATGAACTCTATAAATATGCATTGTACTCTAGAGCCTACTTCTGTATACAAACCAGCCACAGGTAAAGGTTTTTAAAATATTTAATAATAAATAATTAAAACACAAGACAATACTACTACACCACAGAGATATCTAAGAGTTCAGAGATCACACAAACTTAAAACAATACAGTAGGACAGGTCTGATATCAAAGAAAAACACAATCTAACTTTCTAATCTTTAGGTATTCTGAAGAGAAAACATAGTGCTATAATCTTACTTACACACATAAAGGGCATAATAAGCAGTGCTGGGTTGATGGTCCATATGCTTACAGTCTCTAACTGAACAATAGTTTTTAAGCACTAAAACAGCTCTGCTAAGGCCTCTCCCAAATTACATCATTTTGACACTTAGGTTTTCTCTATTCACATTACATCATCTTGACACTTAGTCTGGAGTTCGCAGGCCACAAACTGCATTATTTAGCAAGCTAACACCTGCTCAGGAAACTACAAGAATAAAATACATTTCACATGTACACTCTAGCAGAAATCAGAGCAATAAAGCACCTTCCACATGTAAATTCTGGCCCTTAACTTTAACCTTAAAACAATGGGCATGAAACCTTCATCCAGACTCACTGGAGCTGACTTGTAAAACATCAAAGAGATTCATAAGATCTTTTCAACTTCAAAAGACACATTTGAAATGCTTGGCTTGGTTTTACGTACAGCAGATGGCAATATTGCAACAATCTTGAAGTTCACATTTTACAGTGTTTTCTTTCATTTAAAAACACAAGCCTGTATTTTACATTTATTTATACAGTTAATAGAATTATGGATCAAATTCTATTTGACTAGGCTGGCAGCCTTCGCCCATTTTCCTCCAATCTTCACAGGGGCCATACCTCTCAACCTCTTAGAGCAAGAAATCTGGACAAAGCCATAATTCTGGTGGGCAAATGCCCAGAAACAAGGACAATTTTAAAATATCACTCTTATAAAGTTAGAAAATTGATAGAACAACAGGTTTTGCATTAGCATGAATTTTCAGAAGGATATGATTTCTGAAATTCAAATACCCATCATTAATTTCTGAGTTCCATCCTCAATGAATTACCAATAATTTGCCAGAAATTCAAAATTTTATGAGGAACAGACCAAAAATATTACCCAAAAATGTGAACATTCTGTGAATACCTGGACAATTGAGAGGTATGGTTAGGGCAAGTGAGGTTTAAGTGATGGAATGATGCTTATGCCAGATTCTAGAGTGAGAGAGGGGTCAGAGACACCAGGCTTTGAGTACACCAAATAACAGCAGGGTATTACATTATTTGAAGGTAGTCAATTATTTATAAAGGAACAATGGGGAAGGAGAAACATAAAACAATGTCTTTTCATGTGTCTTTGAGATCTAATTCATGTTTTATTTCCTGCAGTAATAACAGAAAGAATCAAGAGTTCTAGCTGGTGCAACCTGAACTGGCAGCACAGTGTGTACAAGAGACATGGTAGTTTGAAAGCAACAGTGTGTTCACAAGAACCTAGTTACATGAAGGCAGCAAAGTGAGAAGACTAAGAGCGAGGTGATGCTTAACTGTGAAAAGGCAGCTATATGGGTTACAACAGACACAATATAATACCTAAAACATTAGCTGCAACTGGGAACCGATGTTTAAAGTAATAGGAAGAAGTAGTTAAAATGTATTTCAACACCACACAGGGTAACAGTATAATATACTTGGAGCTGTGTGCATGAGCAATAACACTGGTCAAGTGAGATAAAAACAATGGCCAGGTGTTTGTCAGGCATAAAGATCAGTGAAACGGAGGAGAACATTGCCTTGGATAAGTGGTATAATGGAAGGGGCACATCTCTGAGGAGTGGTTGGCTAATGATCAACAGCAGGTTAATTTAGAAATTAGGTCATAGAAATATGATAGAAGGGAGTGTAGGGTAGAGGGGTACAGGAAAAAAGTTCACAGAAGAAGGATTAAGGGGAAAAGCAGAGGTGAGGTGATGGGTGGACAGAAGTAAGCAGATAAGCAAGTAAAAACTTCAAAACAGTGGTGAGAGGGAGTATGGAAAGAATAAAGATGAAGAGATGGCAGCAAAAAATGTGTGGTTGCTTTTGCAGGGAGAAATGGCAGAAAAAAGTCAGGAGCTGCTATGACAACCTGAAGCCATGCAAACAGTGGAAGAGGGGAATAATGGGTGGAGGATATTTAGGGTAGTCTGCAGGTGAGGGCAAAACAATGATACTTTCAATACTCAGGAGACTTGGACTTCGTTCTGATGAAGTGGCCACAGGTTATGGGAGGAGCACCATGGAACAAAGGGATGAGCACCGCCTGGGTGACCTGGGTTGGATTAGCCATACTCTCAACTGCCCATATTTTTGGATCAAAGTTTTGGTCTGTTCCTCATACAGTTTTGTGGTTTTCTGTCAAATCATTGAGGACTGAAGTCACTAAATAATGAAATACCTTTGAGTTTTAGACTTCATACCCCTCAGAAAAATGCATGCTAACACCACACCTTTTATTCTAGCAACTTTCTTAGTTTATAACTGCAATATTTAAAATATGTCCCTGTTTTTGGCCATTTGTCCAGATTTCCTCTGCTAAGAGGTTGAGAGCTATGCAATTAACAGCTTGGGAGTCTGAGGTGTTGGGAAGGCAGAATGGGAGTATCCATCCTGGGAGGAGGCTGTGCAAATGGGGGCACCTCTCAATTGATCTCTGGTGGAAATCATGGATGCAGAGGGGTGGTACATTGTTTTCACAAGGTGGGGCATTAGTTGAATCGTCTCAGAGGGGGGCAATACACCAGCATACCAATTGCATGCCCATCCTGAGGCATGTGCCTTGGGGAGGGAATGTGGAATAAACAACAACAAAAAAATCCTCCGCTATAACAATAAGAACCTGAACTGAGGTGACAAAGTCTCTAGCCCAAACATGGGTTAAAGAAAGTCTGTCAGGAAACTTGTTTGGTTGGTAGCCCAGAAGATGAGGATAAGCCTTTAAAAGTAGCTGATTTTCAAGTATAGGAGAAGGAAGGGGGGTAAAAAAAAAAAAAACCTTAGGAGTACCATGCTGAGGTTCTGGTAAGTAGATGGATATGGAGGTGGATGGTGGAGAGGGGAAATGTGTCTAGGCTGAAGGTGAGGTTGCGGATATGGAATGTAAGGGAGCAGCTGAACAGCCCAATTAAAAGAGAGAGAGAGAGACGTTAAATGATTTGAGAATGTAGAGGGCTGATGTGGCTATGATTCACATAAAGTTAAGTGTAAGGGATACTGAAGACATTTTTTCTTTGTAGTGGATAGATGCACTGCACAAAGAACAAGGATGAGGGTGTAAGATGGTTAAGAAAATTCACATCAACAGTGCAGTGAGAGGTCCTGCCTGTACAATACTGCAAGTGCTGTAATTGCCAGCAGCAGTTCTGTACCATGCCTCCAGCACTGTGGTATGCTTAACTGACTCATAAAACTTAATGTGAAAACTAACTGCACTACTAAATGTACTACAATATAGTCAATTGTGTGCATTAAAACTGATTTAAAAGTGAAGCTAAAGCAAAGTACTACTTCAGCTTCTCAGTTTAAGTGCTTTAAACATATTTATTTAAATAAAAATTGCCCAGCAAAGCTTAGCCAGCTACTAATACTGTGATGATTAGCAAATCATTAGCTAGCATTCAAGACTATAGCACCTTTTTTGTACATTTTCAGTTAACACTCACAGCTCCTTATGGGGTCCAGTACTTATTTGTGTCTAGTTTCTTTAACTAAGCAACTTGCCAGCTAATAATAGTATTAGAAATGGCAAGGACTTATTAACAAAATGATACTAAGATGTCCTGCAGTTGAGAAACTAAATCAGTTTCCCACTTCTTTTTCACACTTTCCATATTTAGGTTCTTATTTGTATACCTGGGAGACCTACATGCTACAGAGGGGTATGGTGTGAAACACCATGGTAGGAGACAGGAAAATTCATTAGAAATCTCCATTTATATCACACTATACGTAGATATTCCTATTTGTTTATTAGTAATTATGAAAATAAGTAATATTTACATATATACTTCAAAAGCCAAGTGACTTACAAACTAATGCACATCATCAGGTGAGACCTTAGATGTTGAACAAAACTGTAATTGGCATTTATACTATACATTGCACATCCTGAGAGAGACTCATTATTTATATTACTAATTATACATATTTCTGTAAATATGTCAATAAACATGCACTCAGAGAGCAGTATCTAGTTGTCATGTGAAAACTTATGCCTGGTTAATAAAAGAGTTCTAACAATATATGTCTAGGTTGTACGTTTTCTAAGATATGACGCTCTGTGAAAGTTCAGTAAAAATACGTTTTTTTTGGTCTTATAGTATATTATAGTATTTATGGCAATAGCATAAATGCACAGACTATTATCACTGTAAAGAATACATTTTACTGATACCATTGCTATTTGTACAAATTTAATAGCTTTTGTTTTTTTTCTCACAAAATATTTCCATTTCTTTACATTATGTTTTTTTAAGTTTATTTTTTCATAAAATGTCGTGGAATGCAAGAGTGAGTGTAGGCTGCAAGAGGTGTGACATTCCACAATGCATAGTTGTTAATGAGTTAAGATATACTGATTTTAGTTATGTCTGTTATTAGGGGGCAGGATGTTATGATATGTTCTGAGAAAAGACTTTCCAATATGCCATCAAAGAGGATAAGACCCTAGTCGAGTGAGGTTTAACCTTGCCTGAAAGAGATTTGCCATGATTAGGGTTGCCACCTTTTCAAACACCTTTATTAAATTATCACTTGTGACAAAGACAAGCTTACATTTATGCAAAAAAAAAACAAACCATATTAACATATTCACAGTTACAAGAGCATGCACCATGTATAACCCCCTTCCATTATCATTGATAGCTATAGGTCCCCCACCATGAACAACAAGAATCACTCTGCCTACTTGGACCTACTTGAGTCATTCACTATACACCCAAACACTTTGGTCATGGGTGATTTCAACTTTGCTTCCATCAACTGCGAGTCATATATGAGCACAAACATGCTCGCCCTAATGTTCCTGGACTTTGTTAATACAAATGCTCTGGAAAAGATAGTCTGCATCCTCACATGGGGCTTGGATGTCCTAGAATTAGTACTCGCCAACACAGGGGGTCTCTGCACAACCTACTATGTATTGCCCTCCCTAGTAAGGTCTGATCATAAATCAGTCTCATTCGAAGTAGCGATCATACCTGACCCCCCCCCAGAGCAAAAACAATGAAAAATATCTCCAAAGTAAACTACAGCCTCCTAAGTGATGGCATAAATAGTTTCAAACCTCCTTCTACCACTGTCAACAATGACTCCTATACAGAGATGTACGCAAATGCCCTGTGTAAACATCTATACACATGTATAGTCTTTGGCTGTACCTGAACAGATCAAAACAAGGTATTCACAAAAGCAAGCCACCCTGCTGGACATCAAGCATAAATAAGTTATACAACAAAAGGAAGAAACTAATGTCCAAGAACAACAGGGAACTGACTCAGCAAAGGAAGGACACCCTCTACAGCTTCAACAAGCAAATTAGATATCTTGTAAAGTCCTCTAAAGCCAATTACAAAGCAAAACTAGCATCCCTAGCCAATAATAATCACAAGGCATTCTACAGCTGCATCAGAAATCTAAACATTCTTTAGCTGCATCAGAAATCTAAAAGGGAAGACCCAACTTTCTGCCAAACTAGTAGTGGATGGTACCACACATACAGATCCTGAGAACATCACCAACCTGCTAGTAGACAGACTTGGCACAAACTTCACCCCCTTTCCCCACCAGACATACCCCAAAGCATACATGTCACCAGTCCTCTACCTAGTATCTTCAAACAGCAGGTCATAACCACACTCTCCATGGCCAAAAACACAGCCTCTATGGGACCGGATAACATCCCAGGCTACCTAACAATGATATTAAAACAGGACCTAGCAAAACCACTTGGCACTCTCTTCAACCACATTCTAAGTACTAGCTTTGTCCCAGAAGAGTGGAAAACAGCAACAGTAATTCCCTTGCACAAACTGGGTCCATCAACCAACCCTGTAAACTATAGACCCATAAGCCTAACCAGCCTGATCTGCAAGGCCATGGAGAGAATCATCATGGACCTTATCAAGAAAGACATAGGTGACCCTCATACTTTTGACCCAACCCAATTTGGCTTTAAGGATAGATCATGCTCATTAAACCTGGTGGACTACTTTGAGAATGTCACCAAAGCCCTGGATGAAGACAAAAACAAAACAGGACAAAGACTATCCAGACTTAGCGAAGGCTTTTGACACAATCCCCCACTAAGGCATGATTGAGAAACTCACCCAGCTGGGAATTAACCATGCCACTAGATGGGTAGCCAACTGGCTCACAGACAGAATGCAAACAATCAAGGTTGGGGATTCCACCTCTACTGGCAGACTAGTTACCAGCAGTGAACCATAAGGATCTGTGCTGGGCACTGTACTGTTTGGAATCTATTTCGTAGAAGTCCAGGCAAAAATAGATGGCCTGTGGTTTACCAAGTTTGCTGATGACTGCAAACTGGGTGCAATCTTTGAGTCCTACAACAGTGCTGACATACTTCAAAAAGGGCTTACACAGACAAATGATTGGTGCCAAAGGCATGGACTTAAACTAATGCAAAAATGCATTATCATCCCTTTCAGCAAGCTACAATATTAACAGTACCCCCTTAGCTCAAACCCTGTGGTGAGAAATTTGGGAACACAGGTTGGTAGCAGCCTTAACTTTGGTCACCATGTGTCCACAGTGGTAAGGAAGGCCTTCTATGTTGCACATCTCATAAGTAAGGGTATCGCATCCAGAGATAAGAATGTTATAACTCCCCTATACTCATCCCTCATCAGACCACTAATAGAGTACAACGCTCCTTTCTCTATGTACCTCACAAGACACCTGCGGGAGCTGCAGAGACTTCAGAGGTTTCTCACCAAGAAAATTCAGGGCCTTCAACACATAATCTACATGGACAGACTGAAGGCCCTGTCACTATGCTCTGTATCTTATAGGCTACTGAGAGGCCTCTTGTGTCTGGCCTACAGAGCAGTCTCATTCTCTGCCCTAATGGAAATGCTGCACATCTGCAAGTCAAACAGGACAAGATTCACAAGCTCTAGGGATCTTAACCTAGCCTGCAACATTAAAAGAACATGCTGGAGGGAGATATAGGTCTCCAGAGATTGCCATTCCTCTGGAACAAACTCCCAATTCATGTAAAACAGAGCTCCACAATGACCTTATTTAAACGTAACTTAGACAACTGGATGGGAGACCATACATTTACCTGGAGGGTGTCACCTATGTCCCTCCTGGATAAGAGTAGTCGGTGCTGATCACAGACTCATGCTGCAAATATAGACCATGCAGTTTGGTCAATAAGGGAACAAGGGTAGAACACAGCTAGGCTTATAAAGGCACTAGGGCCAATAGCCTAGTAACATCCTATGGAGGTATGTACAATTACCATCAATCCAACATTACATAAACTGCTTAATTCTTGCCTTCCCTTAAATCTCACTCCTCCAAAACATTATTCTGCACATATCATTCTTACAATTTCCATTTTTTTTGTAATTTGCTCCTACCCTTTTGTAAAGATCCCACTTCTTGCTCTTTTGTCTGTGTTACAATATCCAATACTTCAAATATAGCTGGTTTAGACTTTGATTTCTATTTTCCAGCAATTGCTTCTTTGGCAGCCATCAGAATTAAAACAAACAAGGCCTTACTATGTCTAAGCAATTTAGGTCTTGTATTTCAGCTCAAAAACAACAAAAAAAAATTTCTTAGTTACACTCATTTGCTCATCCAGTCTTTCTTTTTTGACACTTTTTTTTTATAAACACCTTTATTGAATTATCACTTATGACAGACAAATTTATATTTATATAAAAGTATAAAAAGTAATCACACAGTATTAACAAGTTCAGGTTTATAAACATTATACTTCACATATATTACTATATATCATATAACCTAAGCAGCATTATAAAACTGATTCATCTTGCCTGTTTTTTTAAAACAAGAAACACCTTAATTAAACCATCATTTACGACATAGGCAAATCATGCATTTATTTAACTGAAAACAAACCACACCGACACAAGCATAGTTGTAAGCATTTTACATCACAAACCACACTCCCAGTTGCAAATGTTATACATCACTTATAATCTACCCACTCATTTTCAAACATTACATAGCTCATTTAAGTCCTGCCTTCTTTTAAACCTCATTCCTCCCCTGTATGCATTCTTCCCACAATTCCCATTTTTTCCTGTGGACTTTGCCCCTACCCTTTTCTAAAGACCTCAACTCCAGTTGTTTCACCTCTGTTACTATGTTCACTACTTCTAGTATAGTTGGTTTAGATTTTTATTTCCATTTTCTAGCAATTGTTTCTTTGACTGCCACCATAATTAGACACAGCAAGGCCTCACCATGTCTAGGCAATTCCGATTCTGTATCATATCTCAGAAAAATCATCTCCCTCTTCACACCAATCTTGCCCACCCAACATCTCTGACAGTGCATCTCACAGGATTCACCAACTAACCACACTCCCAGAAAATTGGTCCCAATTACCTCTTTCTTCTCTGTCACACCAAAATTTGTTGTCTACCTGAGGACATTTTTTCTGGAGACTACTTGAGGTATAAAATATCTGTGTAAATATTTCCAAGCAAAAATCATTAATCTTCTAGATTTTGTTGCATATTTGGGAGACATACATATATCCTCCTATTGTTTCTTTGTGAATTGCTTATCCAATCCTCTGATTGATTCTTATAGTTGTTATGCAATATTTTATATGTTCTACTAATTATTCCTTTTTAATGGCAGCTTCTGTTCTAGATTCTACTAAAAACACTATCAGTGCTGGTCTTTCATTTAGGACCCCCCTACTTTTTTCTCTTTGCCTATACTTTGATATAAATCCTTGATATGGAAAGGCAATATCTAACCTGCAGTCCAAATAAGTTCTTGGTGTCTTCCCATTCTATTATCTTTCCCTCTCTAGTTATTTGCTCCCAATACCTTGGTTTCTTTGTCAGTTTTCTGTAATAAATTCCAACCCCCTCTTGCTTATTGTCTATATCCCTACTTGCAGTCATCCCTATCAGCAGAATCTCCTTTCTCCATTCCCATGTTGATTTAGTTCTTAGAATACTTTCTGCTGCTTTATGAATATAATATTCTGTATGATTATTATTTTCTTTAAAGGTCTACATCCAAAACCCCAGTCTCTCAATGTTTCCTGAGCTTCCTCCTGTTTCATCATCATCATCCCGTTCCACTTTGAATTATAATTTTCTGCTTGTGCCTTGTATAGGAGCCTTAACTGTGTAGCTCTGAAATACCCCTTCAAATCGGATAATCCCAATCTGCCCTATTCTACTGAAGAATCAACTTACCGCACTTGACTCTTGACATCTTCCCCTTTCAGATAAAGTCCTTCAGCTCTTTATTAATTGCTATCCAAAACATCTCCTCTCATTGATAAAAATGTGCCTGAACTGTGTACAAGACTTCTTCTTTCGCCTATTCCCGGTTAGGGGTCGCCACAGCGGATCACCTGTCCGCTCATGATTGGCAGTGGAGTTTTAGTGTCGAGTTGCCAGCCTGGCGCCCAACCTTCCACAGAAGGCACACACACACACTCACACACACTCACACCTAGGGCCAATTTAGAGTGTCCAATCCACCTACTGCATGTCTTTGGGATGTGGGTGGAAACCGCAGCAACCAGAGGAAACCCACACAATGAACTGTGTACAAGACTAATGGGACTAAAAGCATTTTAACTGCTTGTATCGTACTATCCATTTCCATATAACAAAGCTTCCATTTTCTCAGTTTTTGTATCTTTTGTTTAGTCTCTTCCCACATATCCTTAGCTGCCACACCAGAATAATTTTTAATCCATACTCCTAAATACTTAATTCTATCATGTCTCCATAAATATGGATATTGCTGAACCAATTCATATGTGGGTACATAATTTACTGCTACTGCCTTTGTTTTAGCTTCATTCATTTTGCATCCTGAAAAGATGTGAAACTGTTTCAAAATGTTCCAGAACACTGTAATGTCTCTTTCTGGTTTGGTC
Source organism: Protopterus annectens (assembly GCF_019279795.1). Classification (NCBI taxonomy): domain Eukaryota; kingdom Metazoa; phylum Chordata; order Ceratodontiformes; family Protopteridae; genus Protopterus; species Protopterus annectens. The sequence goes on along the minus strand of NC_056727.1, from coordinate 676,104,942 downwards.
AGGTATAAAATTATATCATCTGCAAATAGAGCCAGCTTCTCTTGACTACCATACCAATTATATCCTTGAATTTCTGAGTCCTTCTTTTCTTTGCCAATGGTTCTAAATATAATGCAAATAAAAAGGAAAAGAGGACACCACATCCTGGTTCCTCTGCTCAAGCAGAAATTATCAGAGAGGACACCAAACACTTTAATTTTCACCTCCAATTTCTTATATATCCTCCTAATCAACCTTATATTTTTAAGGAAATGCAAATGCTTCCATTGCCCTGCTCATAATGTCGCAGCTTATTCTGCCAAATGCTTTCTCTCCATCAAGACCCACTAACAACAATGGTATTTTCTTACATTCTGCTTCCCTCTGGATCATTAATGTGCTGTTAATGTTGTCAAATGTTTGCCTCCCCCCACAAAATCACACTGATCCATATCTATCTATTTTGGCATTACTTTTGCCATTCTTTTAGCCATTGTAGACACAAACACTTTATGGTTTAGTATTGAAATGGGTCTGTATGAAGCTGGATCAGATGGATCTTTACCCTCTTTAGTTATTACAGCTACCACTGCTTTCTTCAAGGATGTTGGTACTTTTCCTCCTTTTAAAATATTGTTAAAGAAAACCTTCCAGAGTTTTATTAGTTTTTTTTATCTCCTAGCTTCCAAACCTCCACAGGAATACTATCTATTCCTGGGGACTTTCCTGTAGATTGATTACAAATCACAATTTCTATCTCATCTCCTCCTCTAACCATTAGTAACTGAGCCTCATCCACCTCTAACCTTGGCATATTTAATTCTTCCAGAAACATTTCAGTTTCTATCTTTTCTTGATTTCCATATTTCTCTGCTTTATACAGACTTTCATAGAACTTTCAAAATATTTTTAATACCTCTACAGGAACTTCTCTTACCTTCTTTGTTATAGCCTCCTTAAGCTTAGCGACAGCTTTTTGTTGCCCGAGTCATTGTGCTAAATGTTTTTGTGCTCAAGTGTCTTCATAAAAAAAAAACAGTTCCTTAACAGTAGTCTTTTAAACTTGTGTATATTATCAGGCAATACCTTATTTTTTGCTTAGCATTCTGCAGTTGACCCTTTTCTTGTTCTGTAAGATTACCCCTATTCTGCAATACTTTAGCATTTGCCAGCCCCTCTAAATAATTCTAGTTAATTCTTAACTATAGCTCCCTTTCTTTTATTTCCACCTTATTTTTAAATTCCTCATTAGTTTTATCTCATGCCCTAGCTATTTTTTTCAGAAGTAATTGCTATCCTCTCGAATAGCTCCTGAATAATCTCCACCACCCATTCCTTAAATTCCTTTCTTTTCAACAGATAGGTGGGAAAGCATCAGTGTCGCATTTTCATTTCATTACTCTGTGTTTTTATTTTAGTTATTATTGGCGCAGGATCTGAAATAGTGATTGGGTACTTATCAAGACCTTCAACTAAATGCACATGTTTCTGTGAAATGTAAATTCTGTCTAGCCTATCCCAGTTTTTATATTTTGGGGTATAATTTGTAACTTCACTCTGAACTCCTATTATGGAATTCACATCTACCATGCCAAATATTTTCATAAATTTCTTCAAAAATCTACCCTGCTTTGTGTTACTTTCCCTTCCGAGCCCCCAGACATGTCTTCACTGCTGCAAATCAAATTCCAGTCCACACCTATAAGTAATATTGCTTGCTAAAAACTGATTATTTCTCCCAGAAATTTCTTAAACTCCATTATAGCAGTTTTAGGTGGAATACAAATAAAATGAATGTGTCTTTCAGCTTTTCCCGGTTAGGGGTCACCACAGCGGAACTCCGGTCCGCTAATGATTGGCAGTTGATTTTTACATACGGAGTTGCCAGCCCTGATGCACAATTTTCAATGAAGGTACGCCCATTCACGCATGTCTCCACGCAGAAGACGCTCTAGCTGAGAATCGAACCGGACAACGTCTTACTGTGAGGCGACAATGCTACCGCAGCACCACCACCGCGGATAGGTGGAATATAAATACATGAACCACCGTGGATAGGTGAAATATAAATACATGCCAGTGTAATCCTCCTCCCTTGCCAGTAGCCCCGTAGCACTACAAATCTGTCATTATTATCTTTATCCTCTTCTATCACTGTTAGAGCTCCTCTTACCATCAATATAAGTACTCCTCTTTTCCTTTCTCCCAGATATTCTGCTAAATAAATATCCTGAAAACCTTCCTTTATCAAATTCACATGTTCAGTTCTTTCCAAGTGTACCCCCTCTAACACAGATATTTGCAGTCTACATTTTTAATTTAATACAGTTCACTATTCTTTTTTTGTATTTATCTGTGAGACCATTGACATGTAAAGACATTACAGAAAGCATCACTGTATTAAAACTTATTATTCTCACCTTTTATGTACAACACCTTTTTTATTAAATGTGTAGTTCCAGTTTTTGTGTTACATGCGTACACTGTCTGACAGGTTGAACTTTTGTATAGTTGTTTCTTGGCGTATCCATTTGAGCCTGTGTCACATCTTACAAAACTTTTGTATTTTATTGAAAGCCCTCAAAAAATACCCCATAAAACCTATTAATTTAATACTAACACACAAAACTATGTACATCTTTAAATATTGACATTTTACCCTCCTAATAGGAACAAATGTCCCACAATGACAGCCATACTCACAAACTTGAGTAACCCTAAAAGAAAGATTATCCATGCTAAGACACATGGTGCAACCTGTGCTTCTATTAAGTGCTAACTGGATTTGTCTTTTCTTTATAGCAGCTTGGAAAACCCCTAAATACTTTCAGACAACATTGTCTCCTAGCCAGATTCTCTTTTTTCCCCTAACAATCACTCTCCACCAGACTGTAACTGACTTCTCTATCAGACTGCCTCTATGGAGACATGATAACCAGACCACTAATTTCTCTATCAGATTGTTTCCATGGAGACGTGAGGGCTAGATACAGAACTGCTACTAAGCATACATTTATTTTCTAGAATAAAAGTTCATAATATTCAATATTCTTTTTCGTTTACTTGCTTTCTCTTAAAACTTGTTAGTAAATCAATCTAAAGTCCTTAATCCAGTCATTTTCCCAAGCAAGAATGAGAAAAAGCACATTATTTTTTTCTTTTGTCATGGTCTTTTAGCCAAGCTTTTTTTTTACATTGCAGTGCCTACATTTCTTAAAACTGAAGAAGAAGAAGGAAGAGAAAAGGCAGAAAGAAAGGAAAAAAGAACAGCAGCACCTATTTACAATCCCTATTACACTTAAAATAACCGAGAAACTTCACTTTATAGCACGCAAAAAAAAAAAAAAAATATGCACCACAAAAGTAGCACAATTAAGAAAAAAATGTTTTCTTTACTTACAGTTAACTTTCTCCCTTCTCTTCCCATCCCCAAAACATTTCTATGAACATTAATTACATGAAGTAGGACATATACATTAGAGCCCCCCACATGTCCAACAGATTCTGAAAAAGTCCAATATTTCCAGATATTCTTGTTCTGTCATATTTCACAAATATAATTTATTTTATTTATTTTACATTTACCAGGATAGTCCGACTGGACACATGTCCATTTGCAGCAGAGGCCGGGGAAGAAAAGCTCCATATTCTCCACAGAAAAACAAATAGTTGAACAATATGATAATATGATCATCTATACAGAAGCAAAAAATTGACAATAGATAAAAATAAAACTGTCGAAACAAAAGCAAAATTTTGACACTAGATAAATACAGCTTTCGATACAGAAACAGAAATTGACACTAGATAAGCATTATAACTGACTTCAGAGAGACAGAGACTACTTATAGAAATTAATTATTGTAGGTTTAGCATGAGCTAGTATAAATATTAGAATCTTGAGCAGAAAATATAATTCTGGATACTGTAGAAAAATTACAGTAAGTATAATTGGATATGAAGCTATCTGGGGAGGTAGAAACAGTGAAGGTCAGGTAATGCATGGACATAGCCAGGAATTAAGTGTAATTTAAGTGAGTTTTTGAACAAAGTAATAGTGGAGGCAGAAGATAAAGGAGGGGGAAGGTTATTCCAGGATTTAGCTATGTTATGGGAGGAATACTGCTTTACCTGCAGTGTTGCTAGCTTTAGAGATTATTACATTGCAATCCTGTATTAAGTTACTGGTTTTATTGCTCATCTCCATCTCCCAGATACTGTCTCTGCTTCATTTCCAATGTAGTCTTGATTCTTCTAGTCAACTCTTGTACACCCTTCCATCTGGTAAGCATTTTCTGTTGAAACAGTGGAAGAGATTTCACAGGTACAGTCTCACTGTGGTCTTTATTACCAGAACAAGAAGCAGCAGAATCTCCTGTTTCACAGCTCACTTTTTGTTGCACAAAATTCTGTATTTCCTCCTTAGCATGTGCTTAATCAAAAAATGATTTTTGTCCCTCCAGGGAAGAAAACCTTGAAGACAGCTGGGTACAGCAGTTTGAATCTCACACTTGCATCTTAACATTCTCTGAATATTGGAATGCATTTACTCCTCTTCTGTCTGGTGTGCAAGGGATAATCATTCCCCACAAGCACTCTGCTCCACAAACACACTGCTCTCTCCCACTTTTAGTATTTTGTCCTTCTGTCACAGTTTTGTCAGAATCAACTCCTTCTGCTGGTACGATTGCATCTTTACTATTAAAGGTCTAGGTTGCTTTCTCATAACCAGGTTTGGAACATACACACAATGTGTCCTTTCAACTGACAACTCCTATGTGGAATACCAGCCCCGTTGCTTATTTGTGCATTCATAAAATTAATGCAGTCTGTTCCTTCCAGCTCCTCTTATATAGCTGAAAATCTCAGGTTTCCCCTACATGTTCTGTCCTCTAATTCTATTATTTTTTGAAACATCTCTTCCTGAGCAGTCTCATATTCTGCCAGCCTTTTCTTCATTTCAACCTCTGATTTTTGCAGCTATATCACCGCATCTCAATATCTGTTTAAAGCTTCTTCAATTTTTCCAGCCTGTTGTTGTTTGTGTCGATACACTCCATCAGTGTTTTGTTTATTTTAAACAGGTCTGTGTGTCATCTTATATTTTCCTGGAGGTCATGTCTGTAGGTTGCACTGCTTTTTGCTGGACAGCTGCAGAACTTTCCCCAGTCAGTGTTTCTTCCTCACTTTTTGTAGCTGACTTTTTCCAGGTGCTCTGTATTTCTTTTTTCCTGGCATCTAGCCAGTAACTGAAATTTACTCATAAACACAAAAGTCTACTGGTCTTCTCTGTTGAGGTTCTGTTTTCACACTGAGAAAGCTAGAGTTAATCTGTTACTCAATGTGCAGCCATCTTGGAAGTTGCTCACCCAGTATTCCTGACAGAGTACTCATTACACTCCAAGAACATATGCTCCCAGCTACTTCTTTCTTCCTCATTACACTTCCAACATCTGACATCCACCCGAGGGAATATTCTTTAGAGTCTGCCTAGGGTATGAAGGTTCCCCTTATCCCTTTCTGTTTGTCTATCTCTGATAAAGAAGGCAATCTGATAGAGAAGGCAATTGTTATCCTGCAATCCAAGTGTCTTCTTAACCTCTTCCTATTCTATTACCTTGCCCTCTCTAATTATTTGTTCCAAGTACCTTGGTTTCTTTACTAGCTTTCTCCAGTACCTCTAACTGTAGTCATCCCTCTCTGCAGAATATTTCTCCATTCCTGTTTTGGCTTAGTTCTTAGTATACTTGTTTGCTGTTTTATGAATATAATATTCTGTATGACTTTTGTTATTCTCCTTAACAATCTATGTCCAACTTCACACCCTTTCCTTATTTTTTGAATTACCTCTCTGCTTCGTCATCATCCCTTTCCACTTTGAATTGTAGCTTTCTGCTTTTGTTATGTACAACAGCCTTAACCATGTAACTCTAAAATATACTTTCATATCAGGTAATCCTAAACCTCCTTGTTCTATTGGGAGGATCAATTTATCTTACTTCATTCTTGCCCTTTTCCTCAACCCAATAAAATCCTTCATCTCTTTATTAATTACTATGCACAACTCCTCCGGTTGATAAAAATATGCCTGACTTGTGTATAAAACTAGAGAGACTAAAAACATCTTATTGCTTGCATCTTGCTATCCATATCCACAGGCAAGAGCTTCCAGTTTCTCATTTTTTTGTATTTTCTTTTTAGTCTCTTCCCACATATCCTTAGCTGCTATAAGAGAATATATCATGTTGCAAAATTGTGGGTGTTGCTGAATCAATTCATAGTAGGTACACAGTTTATAGCTATAGCCTTTGCTTTAACTTCATTAATTGCATATCATGAAAAATCCCGTAACTGTCTCAGAATGTTCCACAACACTGAGATGTCTTTTTCTGTTCCATTAGGTACAAAATAATATCTGGAAATAAAGGCAACTTTTCTATATCCTTGAATTTTTGAGTCCCTTACTTTCTTTGCCAATGTTTCTAACTATAACAAGGGGGAAGAGGAATCCCCAGCCTGGTTCCTCATACATCCTTCTAACTAAACATATTATTGCATCAAATAATGTAAATGCTCCCACTGCCCTACTCATAAAACCCCAGCTTACTCTGTTGAAAGTTTTCTCTGCATCAAGACCCACCAGCAGTAGCAGTATTTTGTTACATTCTGCTTCTCTCTGAATCATCATTGTTCTATTAATGTTATCAAATGTTTGCCTCCCCTCCACAAAACCACATTGACCCATATCTATCATTTTGGCAACACCTTTGCCATTCTTATAGCCATTATGCTTTACAATTTTACAGTTATGGTTTAAAATTAAAATGGGCCTATATGAAGCTGGATCTGATGGGTCTTTACCTTCTTCAGGTATTACAGCCACCACAGCATTTTTCCAGGATGTTGGTGCCTCCCCTCCTTTTAAAATATTGTTAAACAAAACCTTCTAGATATTTACCAAGCTTCCAAACTTCCATTGGAATTACATTTATTCCTGGAGACTTTCCTGCATTTTGGTTATACAGCATAATTTTTCCTCACATCTCCTCCTACCTTAGCTATTAATCGTTAAGCCTCATCTACCTCTAACCTTGTCATATTTAAGTCTTCCATAAATTATTACATTTATGCTTTTTCTTGATTTCTCCACTTCACTGCTTTTTACAAATTTTCATAAAACTTCCTAAGTATCTCTAATCTCTGGTTATTTTTCTTGTTATAGGCTCACTAAGTTTGACAACAACCCTTCTACTTTCTGCTACCTAAGTCATTGTGCCAAAAGTTTTTATTCTCTGGATTTATTATCAAAAAACAGTTGCTTAACAGCAATCATTCTAAACTCATTCATATTATCCAAGTACTCTCTTATTAACACTTTAGCACTCTGCAACTCCACCTCTACTTGTTCTGTGAGATTCCCTTATTGTGTAATACTTTAACCTTCATCCGCCCCTCTAAATAATTGTTGTAACTTCTTAATCAGATTTATTTTTCTTATATTTCTACCCTGGATGGTGGATACAGCAGTTTGAATTTCACACCTGCCTCACAACATTTCCTGATTACTGGAATACATTTATTTCTCTTCTGTCTGGAGTACAATAAATAATCATTTTCTACAAACATAATACTGTCACCAACTTTTAATACTTTGCTCTTTTGCTACAGTTTCACCAGGATCAACTCTTTTCTGCTGACAGGTTTGCATCTTTACTAATACAGGGCTTGGCTTCTTCCTCATGGCCAGATTTGGAGCATACACATGGTGAGTCCTTTCAATTAACAGTTCCTGCTATGGCAAGGGAGGAGGATTACACTGGCATGTATTTATATTCCACCTAAAATTGCTATTATGGAGCTTAAGATAATTTGGGGAGAAATAATCAGCTTTCAGCAAGGTATATTACTTGTAGGTGGGAAACAGAATTTGATTTGCAATAGTGAGGATGTATCTAGAGGACCTAGAAGGGAAATATAACAAAACAGGGTAGATGTCTAAAGAAATTTATGAAAACATATGGTATGGAAGATGTGAATTCAGTAGTAAGAACTCCATGAAAGAATTTACATAGTAGTCTCCAGGGTGCAATAACTGGGCTAGACCAGACTGAAATTATATTTCACAGGAGTATTTGCCTTTAATGTAAAGCTCTGACACACATTCAAACAGTATGTCACATCATGCACCAATAACAACCAAGATAAAAATGCAGGGTAATGAAGTAAAAATAAGACACTGACACTTCCCCACCTACATGTTAAAAGAGAGGAATTTAAGGAATGGGGAGTGGAAATTATTCAGACGTTTTTATGGAAGATAGGAATTTCTTCAGAAGTTATAGCTAGTAAATGGGATAAAATTAAAGTGGAGTTTAAAAACAGGGTAGAAATAAAAGAAAAACAGGCATGGTTAAGAAGTCATGGGAACTATTTAGAAGGCTGGCAAAGGTTAAATTATTGCAGAATATGGAGAATCTCACAAAATAAGAAAAGGCTGCAATTGCAGAGTGCTAAACAGAAAATAAAGGAGTATCTGGATAATATGTATATGTAGAAAGATTGCTGTTCACTAACTGTTTTTGATAACTGCAGAGCATAAACACTAAGCATGATTAGGCAACAGAAAGTGCAAACTTAGGGAGCCTAAAATAAAGAAAAATAACTAAATCCTGTAGAAGTATTAAAGATATTTCAGAAATGTTATGAAAATTTGCATAAGTCAAAGAAATGGGAAAATCAAAAAAAGAGCAAAAATGAAAATATTTATGGAAGACTTAAGTATTCTATGACTAGATGTAGATGAGGCTCAGCAATCAGTAGTTAAGAAAGGAGGAGATGAGATAAAAACTGTGATGTACAATCAATCTGTAAGAAAGTCTCCAGGAATGGATGGTATTCCTATAGAAGTTATGAAGCTAGGAGGGAACAAAGTGATAAAGATCTAGATGGCTTTATTTAACAGTATTTTAAAAGGAGGGAAGCCACCAACATCCTGGAAGAAAGCTTTGGTGGCTGTAATACCTAAAAACAGTAAAGACTCATTAGACCAAACTTCATATAAGGCCAAGGTCAATTTTAAACCATGATTATAAAGTGTTTATTTATGTACTAGCTAAAAGAATGGCAAAGGTGTTGCCAAAATTGATTGATATGGATCAATGTGGTTTTGTGGAGGGGAGGCAAATATCTGACAACATTAACCAAACAATGATGATACAGAGGGAAGGAGAGTGCAAGAAAATACCACTATTGTTGGTTGGTCTTGATGAAGAGAAAGCATCTGACAGAGTAAGCTGGGATTTTGTGTGTAAGGAAATGGAAGCATTTAGATTCTTAGATTCAATAATAAGATTGATTAAGAAGATATATGAGGTATCAGAGGAAAAAATTAAAATGGAAAGGTTCCTTTCTGACACGCTGTGTTTGAACACAGGAACCATGCACGGGTATCCTCTTTCCCTTTTATTTGCTTTTTATTTAGAGCCATTGGCAAAGAAAATCAGGAACTCAGAAATTCAAGGATGTAATTGGTATGGTAATCAAGAAAAGTTTACTTTATTTGCGAATGATATTTTGTAATTGATGGAAACAGAAAAGGACATCTCAGTGCTGTGGAACATCCTGAGACAGTTTCATGTCTTTTTGGTATATAAAAATTAATTAATAGAAACTCTAGCCACAAACTTTTTAGTGCCAACTCTCTTATACGCTGCTCCTGTCCTAACAGACTTAAACAATACACAAAGAAAGAAACTTGCCTTGTGCTATGATAAAATAGCTACATTTGGCACCAATCTTCCTCGTAGGACTCACCAATGTTATAGCTTAAAGCAATTAAACTGGCTTGAACTGCAAAACTACCCAACTTATTCACAACTAACTATGGCACACAAACTCAATCATCATCCAAAAAAATGCCCTGTACTACAAAACATATTACTGCCCTACTGTCCAGCAAGGGACCTCCGTCTTGGTAAAAAATTCTTAATATTCACAAATAAGTCAAATAATGTTGCAGAATACTTGCTATACTCCTAGTACATACATTGCTAAACTTTCGAATAGTATCCCCATACAAATAAAACTCTCTGACAAACTCAACAGTTTTAAACCACTCCTTAAACAACATCTTAACCAATCCTGGCCCTGCACATGCTCATAACCAGGTTAAGATTTTTGTGCCACTGTACAAAACTCTCCAAACACTCTCCTTAAACAAAATACTCTCAGACTCTCACTGAAATGACAAAACATTTTTATACATAACTGCTGCCTGTACAATACACTAAGTTGCACATGGGCTTTCTGTTTAGTAATGACTACCTCTGTAAAATCTTAGAATGTATAAATGTAACTACTGTATGTGTATAAATGTAAATAGAAATGTAACTACTACTACTCTGTGTTTAACTGAAACTAAGTATAATGCAATGTAAACAAATTGAGCTTTTCTCTATGGGCCTCTACTGAAAATGGGTATTATCCAGTCAGACTTTCCCTGTAAACAAAGACATATAAATAAAGGCTATAGCTGTAAACTATGTACCCACAAATATATGGGACATGATAAAATGAAGTATGTAGGAGTATGGCATTCTGTTATGGCAGCTAAGGATAAGTGCAAAGAGACTAAACAAAAGATAATACTAAAACTGAGAAACTGGAAGCTCCCTGTTTAAGGATATGGACAGTAAGATACAAGCAGTGAAAAAGTTTTAGTTCCTTTAGTTTTACATACAGATCAGCATATCTTATTAAACAGAGGAAAAGTTGTGGTTGATAATTAAAAAGAGTTGAAGGAATTAATCTGGGACGTGAAGAAGGCAAGGGTCAAGCAGAATAAGTTGATGCTTCAAACATAACAAGGCAGCTTAGGATTACCTGATTTAAAAGGCTATTTCAGAGCTACACTGTTAAGGCTCATATACATAACACAAGTAGAAATTAATAATTCAGAGGGGAGAGGGATGCTAAGGAAACTGGGGGAAATTCATGAAATAAGGAGGGAGTAGGATTTTGGATACAGATCCTTAAGGAGAATAGCAACAGCCATACAGAACATTACATTCATAAAGTAGCTGAAAGCCTTCTAGCAAGTAAGCCAACATAAGAATGGAGAAAGAGATTTTAACAATAGGGATTAATGCAATTAGTAGTACACATAACAGGCAAAAGGGAGATGAAATTTATTGGAGAAAACTGGCAAAGCAACCAAAGTGTTGGGTGCAAATAACTAGACAGGAAAGGTAATAGAATGGGAACAGGCCAAGGAGAAATTTGGACTTTAGGCAAGAGACCGCCTTCCTTATAAGGGATTGACATCAGAGGATAGGCAAAGAGAAAGTGATAGAGGAATCCTAATGGAAAGATCTGCCCTAGTACAGTTTTTCTTGAATCTAGAACATGAATTGCTATTAAAAAAGGGATAGTTAGTAGAACATATAAAATATTGCATAGTAAGTTTATGAATCAGTCAAAGTAGGTTAGAAAAGACTGGGAAGAAAGACTGGATAAGCAATTCACAAGGAAACAACTGAGTGTTGTATTTGGGAGTGTGATGAGTTGGCAGACTTCAATAATTCCCTTCTGAGTAAATATTGGGTGAGCAAATGGGCATAAGTAGGGCAATGATATGGATTTGTTTTCTTTTACATAAATGTATGTTTGTCTATGTCTTAACTGACAACTCTATAATGGTGTTAAAATATTTAGGTGTTTCATATATAAAATAATGAAGAAATCGCAGGACAATTTTTTTAATTCTAAAATATCAGTACATTTGCCATTTTTCATTTTTCCTCACAGGCCACAACTGCCCAAATTGGAACTCTCCTGTGCAAAAAGCGTCAGGTGGTAACCCTAGCCATGATAGGAGTAGCAGAAAACTACAGCAGAGGACAAACATCATGCAATAGTTTGCTTAGACGCAAGCTGACCTTTCTTAGTCTCAGTATAAGAAACAAACAGCTATTTAGCATTTCTAGAGAGCTTTGCTCTGTCAAGGTAGTATCTGAGTTGCCTGTGTGCATCTAAGGTATGTAGAATCTTTTCTCCCCTGTTTTTATGGATCAGGATATAACACTGGGAGACTGATGTCTTGACATGAAGTAAATTTGGAAACAACCTTAGGCATGAATGATGGATTAGTGCTTAACACAACCCTGTCCTTATCAGAAATCAGAGAGGATTGGCCCACCATGAGAGTTTGCAGCTTACAGACTCATCATGCAGATGCCAAACCAATGAGTAAAACAGTCTTTCAAAGTAATGAACCATAGATTGGCCTGAGAGGCAGGTTCAAAAGGTGGTAGGATCAATTTTTCAAGAATAAAGTTTGAGATCCCAAGGAGGCAGAATTTGCTTTTGATGGGGTCTCTAGTGCAACACTCCTTTCATAAACTGTTTTACTACAAGAAATGGATCAATGGGCAGACATGCTGTGATGGCTGTGAGATGCACTTTGGCAGAAGCATATGATAAAGCATTGCTAAGTAGGTCACACAAATATTTCAAAACCAGATGGGTCAAAACCCTTTCTGGACCTCTGTTATTGGCTAGGCACCACCTAGAAAACCTCCTCCACGTAAATGCCTAGATTTGCTAGTTGCAAATTTTATTGCCTCCTTAAATACATGTTGCATCAAAACAGTATCAACTCGGCTGTCAGTTGCAATTGTCTGATGTTGTGTAAGCAGATCCAGTCTGTGAGGAAGCCAGTGGCCATTACCCAAGGCCAATTACATTAAAAGGGAGAACCAATTCTGCCTGGGCCAAAAGGGGGTTACCACAATGTGTTCTGGCAATTCTTTCTGAATCTCTAGAAGTACCATGGGAATAATTGCAAAGGGTGGAAATGCATACAGGAATATTCTCAATCATGGGAATGATAGAATGCCTGTCTTCCAAATATAGATTCAAGGATATACTGAACAACATTTTTTCAGTTGTCTGTTTTGAAAGGAACCAAACAGAGCTACTTGAGGTGTTCCCAACATGTGGATAGAGTCCTGGAAGATCTCAACAAGGAGCTTCCACTTGTGAGAGCCTGTCCAGGATCTCTTTAGTTTGTCTGCCACTGTGTTTTCCTCTCTGAAATGTATGAGGCCTGAAGAGTCAGAGCATGTTGTATAGCCAGCTCCCAAGCCTTCACTGCCAACTGACAAAGAAGGTATGGCCTTGTAACCCCCTTGCTTGTTCAGGTACCACATCATGGTAGTGTAATCTGTGACCACTAGAACAGGACTCCATAGGTGGTGAAGAACCTTTATGGTATGAATCAATGGCAACATCTCTTTTGCCTTTATGTGCTTTTGCATGTCCTGAGGACCCCCACAAACCTTGCACTTCAACTCCCATGGATAATACTCCCTATGCAAAATCTGAAGAGTCCATCTGGACAGACTGGACTGGGGTCTGAGGAGAGACGGAGTCTTGGATTCAGAGACAGGTGATCCCTCCACCAAGGAGCTCCTGTTTCCCAAATCCTAGTATTGTTACCTGGAAATCCAAGGGATGAAGGGGCTGGTCTCAACTATTCTTCAAGTACCATTGTATTTTTCTCATGTGTAGTCTGGCTAGTGTTATCAGCAGGATCACTGATGCCATGAGGCCTAGAATTTTGAAGAACTCTCTTGCTGAGGCCACATCTAGAAGAGAGAAATCCAAGAAAGTGCCCTGATTAGTCAGGACTTGTCATCTGGCAGGAAGACCATCCTTTTTAACGTGTCTATCTAACACCCCAGGAAAACAGAGGTGTGAGGAAGGTTCAATTTGAAGCCCAGGTGGAAAAGGAAGAAAGAATGTGACCTTGTCTAAGGAATCCAATCACTTGGATACAGAATCTGCAAAAATCAGCAAGTCATCTAATCAGAGAAAAATGTGGAAGCTTAGGGTTATGCAGTAGGCAGCTACTGGGGCCAGACACACTATAAACATTCAAGCTGCACTAGATAGCCAAAAAGGTAAGGCAGAAAACTGATGTCATAAGCCAGACACAGCAAATCTCAAAAATGTCCTGAAATCAGGAGCAATAGGAATATGATAACTATCCTTGAGATCTAGAGTCATCATGAAATACTGGTCTGGAAGCAATGGTAGGACTGACTTATGAATTTTGGAACTTTTACAAAAGTGTTTATAATGGACAAATCCTGGATGGGTTTCCAAGAGTGCTCCTTTTTTGGTACCAAAAAGATTCTGGAGTAAAATCCTTAGCCTTTGTGTATCACAGGCACTGGTTCTATGACTCCTGCTTCAACCATGTGATGGAGCACTGGTGGAAACAGCTCTGTCTGGTCTGGAGGGTGTGGGGGAATTTCTCTGCAAGGGCTGGGGGAATTTTTTTCTATCTGCTGCCAAGTGTATCCCCTCCAAAATATTCTCAAGACCCATTTGTGTGAGACCATTTGTGGCCAGGCTGCAGGGTTGAGAGACCGCCTTGGGGAAGGAGGAAGAGAAAGAAAGCAAAAGGGGATATGCAGGTGCACTGTGACTCTGCAAAGGCATTCCTTTGCAGAGGCTTGATCCTTTTTCTGAAAAGAGCCTCTCTTGTTTGGTTTTGAAGAATTATCCTCCTGCTATTTCCTTTTGGATCCCTGACTTTTGTTTAGCTGGAATTTTTGTTTGGTCTTCCCCATGAAGGAAGATGCCTTGTTTCGGGAGAACTTGGGTACATGAAACATCCTAGATACCTCATGCATTAATTTGCCTCTATGATTCCAATGTTTGGGAATATGCATGACAGAGGCCTCAAAGCCAATTCAGAACTTAATGGTGCATTCAAAATTTCAACTTTTATATCAGAAAAGTTCTGTTTATGTAATCTAGCATACCATTTTAATACAACAGTAGAAGCAGCATTTCTCCAGACTGTATCTGCACATTCAAGCATATCTCTCAAAGTATGTTTGGTAGACAGATTTCAAAATAAATTTCCACACATAGCCTTGATAATTTAACACTCCAATGGTAATCTTACTAAAAAGAGACATCCTTTTGCCTTGAAGATCTAATAATTTTCCCTCTTTATCAGGGGGCATTGGATTAGATGAAGTCAAGGACTTTTTATTTTAGCAGGCAGCTGAGGAGGCCAAGCTGGGTCAACAATCAAGTGAGAAATGAGACGTATCCTATTCAAGACTTTATTTTCCCTGAGCCCTTTTAATGGACTGTTGGAATAGATACCAGTGTCCTGCAGGCAGCTTTATAAATGTCTTCCAAAGCCAGTAAGATGGGGGGATATCCATATTATTGGGCACCTCATTCACTACATGGTCAAATACCCTGCCTGCCTTCTAGGGTAGTTCCCAAATGCTCCCAAGCAAAAGCATCACTAAATTTAGAAATTGTCTGAGGAAAAGTGAACACCTGTTTTGAATTAAGCTCAGGTTCACCTTCCGAACACTCAGAATGACTGAGCTTAGTGTCAACTAGGTAATCACCATTGCCCTCATCAGATTCCTCATCATTCTCTGAAACAGTAAAAAGGGTCTAAAGCTAAACTAGCACTAGAGCCATGTATGGGAAAACAATAAACAGAATTAGCTGTCTCCAGAACATACTTTGCCAATGAAATTACATCACCCTTATAAATAGCTATAATCTGATTATCAGCTGTATGAAGAAGCTTCTGTTTCTTTTTTTTTTAAACACCTTTATTGAATTATCACTTATGACACACAAACTTAGATTTACATAAAAGTTAACAAGCCATATTAACAAGTTCGCATTTACAAACATTATACATCACATATATTCTTCTATACAATATAATCAATGAACAAAGTAAAGTGGCGACTAAATCTGTACAAAATAATGTCAGTGAAAATGCTCTAAACCAGCAGGATGAACCAATGGAAACATTTTAATAGATGTATAATTCCACACAAATCATAAGCGCTTTTGTCTCCAATAAAGAGACTTCATCAGATACAGCACCCATAGTCCTTCCTTCCTTTTATACTTTGCAACATAATTTGTTTCAATTGACCAATCAATCAATTTACTTCTTTCTTGAACAACTACACTTTCTCTTGTTAACAATCACATTTCAAAAAAATACATAATGTACATAAAAAAATCCTGTCAACAAGGTTTGAGTCTATTTTTTTGTTTTAAAAAGCATACTTATAAAATTCAATTAAACACATCTTAAGTTAAAACATCAGTTTTCTCCCTTAATATTGGTACTATGGAAACTTGGTCATTGAGTCCCTGTAGAAATGTTGCATTTAGTCTCAACTGCCACATTAATTCCACTCTTCATGAGAAGTCTTTGCCAGTCTCCACCCCTAGGGTTAATTTTCACTCTCTCCAAGATGCCAAAGGTGAAATATTTAACATTTTTACATACAGAAGAATTTCTATATAGGGCATTTGAATCTTTCTTCCTATCTATGTCATATGAATGTTTTTAATGCCCTCTCAGTTTTTGCTATATAGAAAGCTGTACAATTTTCACACCTAGCTAAGTAAACTATTTTACTTGTTCCACAATTCCCATAAACAAAATCAACCCTACTCCCAAGAGTGTTGGCCAACACAATACGTTTTTCTTTTACTATATACCTGCACTGCTTACAACAGCCACAATAGGTGGTCCCCTTATTTCCTACCTGGGCAACTTCTCCTTCTAATAATTGTTTAAATTTTTTTCTGGTCTTGTGGCAAAAAGTTGGCCCCTGCACCACAATCCAATGAACCACATTACTTACCTTAAAGATGTTCCAGTTCCTTTTTACAATTTTCTTAATGTTCTTACAGAAGGTATCCTTCCTAAAGATGTTAGATTTAAATCCACTAGTAGTGTAGGATATGTAGGTGTCTAAATAACTAATCCCTACCTGACTGTAGGCATAAGTGAACCTAAAATAGTTTGAACAACCATTTAGGTAATCAACAAATTTTAAAATGTCCTCTTCTACTCCATCCCACAAAATAAATATATCATCCAAAAATCTCATATAAAAATGTATGTCCTTGGCAAAAGGACTAGGTAACACAAATTAATTTTCCCATCCCAGCATAACTATGTTGGAAAAAGTGGGTGCACATGCTACCCTCATAGCTATCCCTGTAATTTATTGGTAGAATTCACCTTCAAAATAAACACATTTGTTCTCTAATATAATTCTGGCCAATTCTCCAACCACAGAAATGTGTTCATTCGATAAACAGGATTTCTGTCACAAAATCTCCTGAAAATAATCCAAACCCTCTTTATTGGGTATTGTGGAGAAAAGTTTTACCACATCAATTGTTAAAAAAAATTATTATTTTTAAGTTTGCTTAGGATGTCCCACGTGTCCTTAACCAAATGAGGGCTGTTATTAACCACTTCCTTTACCCAGTTATCTATCAACACAGCAATAGGGTGAGTTTTGGATCCCCTGGAAGACACTATCGGCCTGAATGGGGGATTTTTTTATCCCTTTGTGAAATTTGGTATCCCAAAATGTTTGGGATCATGGTTTTTGACAGCTGTGGTAACTGAAAGGGGTCTATATCAATAAGACGGTCTAAAAGGTGTTCTTCTAAATATGAATCAATCCTCTGATGTGCTATATTAATTTCATTGACTGAAATGGGAGAGTATGTCCCATTATTATGACGCAGATTGGTCAAAACATTTTTGTAGTCTTCCATTTTCATTAATACTACCCCACACCCTTTGTCTTGTTCTTGACTCCTAAATCCTTGTTCTTTCTTAAGCCTTCCAAAATTTCTTTTTCCTTTTTAGAAAGGTTAAAATGCATCTTTTTTCCTCCTGAAAATAACTGGTAAATCATCTCCGTAACTGCCTTTTTGAATAACTGGACTAAAGGATGTAAAGGGGGGGTTAAAAGTACTACTACTTTTTAAAAAAAAAAACAAGGTCTACCCTCCATCTTTTCTTTAGTTCTATTCTGATCTTTGAAGTATACTTCCAGATTCAACTTCCTAGTGAACACCTTCAATTCCACCAGTTTGCTACATCACCTATCCTTGTTGGGACAAACTTAAATCCTTTAGAAAATAGTCAAAATGTTCTTTGTTTTTTTTTTTATATATATATATATATATATATATATATATATATATATATATATATATATAATCAAGACAACATTACATACATGGTTCAATTCCTGCCTTCTCTTAAACCTCATTCCTCCCAAACATTTTTCTGCATTTACTGTTTCCATAATTTCCATTTTGTTCTGTAAATTTTTTCAGTTTCTTTTTCCTGTGAACTTCACTACTAGATAAAATATGTGGGGATCAAGGGTGCCTGCAAGCAGCTACAAGGGGGTACACTTGCACCCCCCCCCTGGATTTTCTTAATACTATCTGTGATGATTTGGAAAAACACACTTTTTTGATCATTTCCACTTACTTTTTTTTTTCCTGTAAAGCCTGCATCGTTCGGAACCTTGGAAGAGATGTTAGTGGAGGTGGCAGGCAGTCACATGACATGATGCATAATTGATAACTGATGTGACGAGCCTCAAACTCCTCCTTAAACTTTATAACCATTGTTGCATAGACTAGTTAATAATTGGATGACTGCAGGTGGAAGAGTATCCAGATTCCTGGCTGTGGCTATTCCTGACCTGAACAAACCAAACCACGGTGTGGTGGAAGGACTGGACTGACGGTGGTGTTGGTATAACAAGAAGAAGGTAGGTTGGTTGGTCCACTCCTGAGTCCTGACTGAGGTAATTTTTTTTTTTGTACAGTGACTGAACACTTGGCGCCAAAACGCAAAAGCGGTGCACTTGAGACGGAGTGTGTGTGAGTGGTGCTCTGCACCCTCCATGTGTATTCCCTAAACCAAAAGTCACACCGACTTTTACTAACTCAACCCTCAAATTGTGCACAAGTTCAGCTGATGTACAGTACTGCATGTCTGACCAACCCTCCATCACAGTGTGATGAGCTGTCATCTTGCTTTCCTCGTGTGTTTGTGTGCTTTTCTGCCTGCCGGCTAGTGTGGAGCTTTAAAGGTTGCTTGCTCCTGGTTGCTTGATTCATGCTAAGAATGAATTAATGGCTGAATGAAATACTACTCTAAGAATCTTAGAGTAGTATTTATTCATTCTTAGCATTTCTGCAGAGCAAAAGAAGTTCATTATGTTTCCGTAGTCCACATTATCATGGCAACACCAAAAACACTTCTCCGATCATATTTACCTTTGTGCAACAGTTGCATGAAGGTAAATGCGATCGGAGAAGCGTTTTTGGTGTCACCATGATAATGTGAAGACTACATGAGTGACTACATCATTAACTGGCAAATAGCAAGCAGAAAGGAAAAATCTGTAGACTCAATTCAACATAAGCAAGAGGAACAGAGCTGATTTATGTTATGCAAGTTGGACAATAGTAAACCCGTTTGTACCACTGACCACATTAAGAGGAGCTGAGGCAAGGATTTGTTATTTTATTATTTTAAATTAATATAATCAAACTGCTAGACATGACAGCTGCTCTTCAAGTCGAGACTTACTAAATGCATCAGAAATGAATTTCAGAAGTTGGAACAGATGGTGTCTACCTACTCTTTAGGGAAGTACATTGTGTTGATAATTTTTTACAGTGCTTGTTGTGCCTTTTGAGATGCGAGTGTGTGTATGTGTGTGCGTGCTTATGAGCATATGTCTGATGGAAATTTACAACTGTGGTGAATTCTTAGAATATTTAGGACAGATAAAAGATAAAGTGTTAAAGTTAGTGGAGGTTTCCTACATCAAAAATCTCAAGCATGAGAAATGCTAAATGTTAATGCCTGGATCTCTGAAAGGCAGGAACCCCCATCATGTATGTGTGTGTGTATACAGAATATCTATATACATACATATATATATATATATATATATATAGCTATATACATACATATATATATATATATATATATATATATATATATATATATATAACCAACTCAAAGAAGGGGAAATCTCCAAACAGAAGGGAATCACTGAATCCCTACTGGTGTACACCTGGAAATCACATTACCACTGACATCCTATGGAAAACAGCAAATAGTGTTGTATCACTTGGCATCTTGCACTTCGGGTTATTTTTCAAGGAATTTAATCTCAGCTACCTGTAGATATACACTAGTACAGTATGCCTTTTTCCTTAAGGCTCGAAGTGTATTATATGTCAAGAGAGTGAGCAGACTAGTCAGTAAATATTAAATTATATTCATTTGTTTTTTTTTTTTTTTTTTTACTTATCTACAGCTATGCCTAGTTAATAGGAAGAAGTCTTTTGACAAAAGCGTGGAATAAAGTGCTTTAAACGCTAGCTCAGTTTTCCCTCTGTAGTCCACCTGGTTCCAGTTTTTGTTTTAATGGATTTGGATTTTGTTGCGGTAATTATAATAATACAAAGATCTGTTAATTCTATACAACAATGTTAAAGCAAACAGTTCAGGTAGAGTACAAACTAACAGTCAGAGTACTTGGAAATGGAAAAGACAACACTGAATGTCTTATTACCAAACGTAGAGAGAAAGAGCAAAATTATAATAGCTTTTTTAGATATAAACCTAAGTATTCAGAAAAATTATCACCACCGGTGCTATTTGGCAATGTGGGACTACCTAATAGAGCAATGGCAAAAACTAGTGATTCAGAGACATGTCAAGTTCTCACCATGTAATACCTATATATCAGTTCATAACCATGTCTCTCTATTGAACAGTGACACGTCAGGCCTAAATGTGGTAGTGTTCCCCTACCAATCAATGCATCATGATTGCACATGTCTTCGTGAGCCCTCCACAGATACAGACACAGACACACACACACAGACACACACACACACACACACACACACCCACACACACCCACCCCCAAACATTTACACAAACACTCACATCCAAGCAGCTGTAAACATGCCCCTAAAGACACACACATACACTGAATGAATCAAACACACACACACAAAGGCCCACGCACACATTCAGGCAGCTGTATTCATGCCCCACTTGCCAAGCTGCTAAATGTCAAGACAGGGAGAGGAAGCTGGAATCGGTAGAAGAGGGATCTTCGGGGAGGGGGTTGGAACAACTGCTTTGGTAGGCAGAAAACATCTGTGTGAATAACTTGTTTTAGTTGTTATATTTATTTTAGCAGAGTTTGGAGATCTATTTCCATAGAGATCTATTTGTTTTGTAGAATATGTATTAATTGCTTGAAAAGCGTGATATTATTATACCTGTATTATGTACTATAGTGTTTAGTGTCATTAGTCAGTACATCTGTGTTTTAATTCAAAAGTATGAGTTTAACTTGTTTCTTGATGTCAAGATAATGTAGTCGAGTTTTTTATATGGGAAGGGAAGTAAACCCACTTGCCAATTACAGGCATTTTGTTCACAGTAGTTAAGTAATGAAAAAGTAATGTAAGTTATTTGTCTTATTGGTTTTGAAAGTATATTTGAGTGCGATATAGTTGTGTAACTTGTACCATTTAGTGCAGTTTTATCTTGTGCTTCCTGATTTGTTGTGACTTATTCTGGAACCGTGTTTTGGGTATTTTTAGAAATGCTTAAGTTGTCATCGGGATGGAACTTACAGCAGACTGCTCCCCCCACCCACTCTTTTCCCAGTTGGTTGGAACTCTGTGATGCTGCTGTCTCCAGGAGCTTCTTACTGATGGGAAGGGAACTTGGGTTCTGTGCAACTTAGAAACTTTGTTGGCATTTTATAGCTTTTGTAATGCACCACTACAATACACTGTAGAACTGCACAGTGTTTTGCTTTTTATGTTTGTGTTTTTACCTGAAGCTTAGTCAACAAAACTAGTTTGGGGAATTAGTCTTGAGTATAGAATATAGTCGTAACGAGTTATGCCTCCTGCCAAATTTGTGCAGATGTGGACATGGCCTTGAATGATTAATTTATATCCCTGTAATTTGCTGTTGTCAAAATATTGGTTGCTGGGCATATGGTTTGGAAGCTTGATATTGCTATTGAGATGTTGTCAATTTCTTCTTGTTGGAAGTCATTGGTGGTATAGTAATTCAACTCACAAATATAAGCAAGGGTGTAGTGCCCCTCTACCCCCCAATCAGATCCTGAGAAAAATGTACATTTTTTATTAATGAATAAATGGTTCATGCAGGGAAAATTACAAGCAGCAGTATTTAAAATGTGAGCGTCTTGTCTATTTAAGTAATTTATCAGTGGCCTGCAGTGTAATGTTTCCAACTGTGGCTATTGGTTCAGCTTAGTTTTGTCCAGTGGTGCTGTGGCAGCGGTGTCGCCTCACAGTAAGACGTTGTCCTGTTCGATTCTCAGCTAGAGCGTCTTCTGTGTGGAGGCATGCGTGAATGGGCATACCTTCGTTGAAGGTTGTGCATCAGGGCTGGCAACTTGGCACGTAAAAATCTACTGCCAATCATTAGCAGACCGGAGTTCCGCTGTGGCAGCCCCTAACCGGGAAAAGCCGAAAGATGCAGCAGATTGTCACAATTTCCTTAACTTCGGGTTATTCTGGATTAGTGAAATTGCAAAGCTTTCCTTAGGGTGTGATGGGTGGGGGTGTGGGAAGCACAGCCTCCTTGCCATATTGTTGCAGAGTTTTTCTATTAGTGGTGTTTGAGAATTACTAGAATGTGGCTTTCATAGACTTAATAGGACACAAGTCACATTATTCATACACTTTAACCTTTATGGTTAAAATGTACTCTCTTTCTTCAGTGTGTTAAATACAGCAAGAAAATGCTTCCTGGTGGTTAAAGTTACTGTGTGGCAGGTTTTTTCATTATATGCAGTGGTACAAAGGGAATGGTGCTAGAACCTGTCAAATGTACAGATTTTCAGTGCCCAGATTTCTGCTTTATATTTTTAGTCTGTTCCTCATAAAAATTCTTTTTTTTTTTTTTTTTGGACAAATCACTGGGATGATGAGCTAGCCATTAAAGTTAATAAATAATGACATGCATTTAAGTTTCAGACTTCATATCATTCAAAGAATGCATGCTAACACAAATCCTTTTATTCTAGCAACTTTCTCAATGTGTTCCCAGTTTTGGGTCTTCCACATTACTTATGCTAAGAGATTGACAGGTAGGGGTGTGTATCAGAGGAAGGTAGTATACCCCTTGCCTCAGCTATCCAGGTTTTTAAAGAATGTCCAGATTTTTGCCTCATATTCCACCTGAAAAGGATTGCAGTTGCTAAATAGTGACAGACATTTTGAGTTTTGTGTCATATCCTTTAGAAAAATGAATACTAACACAAATCCTATTATTCTAGCAACTTAACTTTATAAGTTCATCACAGCAATATTTTTAATCGGTCTCTGTTTATTTTAGGCTTTGTCCAGATTTATTTACTAACAGGTTAAGGTGTGTGTGAGAGAGAGAGAGAGAGAGAGACTGAAATGACCTACTTGGAGTTAGCAGGTGGAATTTATTTTCAAGGAACTGTGAGCTTCAAGGGAAGAGAAGTTTACTGCTGCTCATCATGCTAGGTTTGTAAAAATGTGCAACTGTTTTGTTTAGCAAATGGTATCATTGTAGTATAAAATTTTAAAGCAGTTTAGTAGCACAGCAGGTAGCATACTTGCATCTTGATACAGATGGCTGTAGCTTCTACTCCCACAGCGTGTAAATGTGTATTTTAAGGGGGTGGGATGCTGCAGTCCTGTCCTGAGTATGTCCTTTGGTGCCTAGTAACTATGAACCTCTTTTTCAGCTTGTCACAGATTCCCTGTTACATTAAAAGAAATGGTAGCTGGTATATTGTAACATAGGCAATTTATTCTTCAAGGGCAATGGGCACTACATTTTAGATGACACACTGAAATATATGTTTTATAGCAACAATCTCGTCATTAGCTTCAGATTGTTTTAATATGTAATTCAGATGACTTCTGCAGACTGCAGAGATTGTGCATATTGACTAATATTGGTGGATTATAATGATAGAAGTTTGAGTGGCCTTTTATGGTTGAAATGTTCTGAACTAGGCAGTTTGTCATTACTGGTTCATAAGTTTTGAATCGTTTCACTGCTTACTGGAAAATGTTCAAAACTATAAATTTAAAATACACTGTAACAAGTGGTGCAGGTGCTGTATTATACAAGGGATATAATTCAGTTATTATCAGGAACATGAATCACCATACTTTTGCATGGTCCTAAAAATGTGTGCATTTGATATGCTTTGAAAACAGTCCAAAGTTAAACTTAACCTGCCACTGCCCAGATGCAGTCTCTTTGAATGTGGGTTTCAATGTTGTTTCAATGAATGTGAGTTTCAAAAGAAGAGAAGTTTTAATGCTAAGTATGTTTTAATTGCAAGACTGTTACTTTGTTTAGCAAATGTGAAATGCCTCAGTGTTTGTGCTATAAAATTTGAAATAAAAGTTGTAAATATCTGTAATCATTGTAGAAGTAAAGCATAAAACAGTATGCACACCAAGAGATTTGAACAGTGTCTATGGCAAATGGGGAGAAATAGCCAAGTAATGGGACACTGAAATGGCTGTGTGTGTCTGTATGGGGGGCTGCATGGGGGAGGGGTGGGGTTGTGTGGGGGAGGGGCCACTGTGTGTGTGGGGCTCTGTGTTTTGCACCCCCCTGCAAAAAATCCTGCGAGCTCCCTTGGTAGGGACAGGTATTATGTCAAGCTAAGAGTCTCTTACCCAGACTACTCTTGCACCTAAAGTGTGTGGTGTTCGCATACCTGCACCAGATACTAGAACAGCCTCAGAGGATGTGTTTAAACTCTGTTTTATCGTGCCCTGAAAAGCTACACTAGAGGGAAATGGGATATGAGGTAAATGGTTTGAGGGCCGAGCAGTGACTTCAACAGAATCACTAACTGTTGACTAAGGCATATATATTTTTTGTTTGTTTTTTTCTTTTTTAGGTGCAACCAGATTTGATGGGAGGGTAACAGAGTTAGGATCCATCAAGTCAGGGAGAAAACATCAGCCAGAATAATAAACTGACAGCACTGGATAATGTATCACAATAAGCATTTAAAGTTTCTAGTAAGTATATCCCCACACAACTAAACTGTACCAAGTTTGAAATGTGTTCAGAATACTTTTACAACTGACAGAAGTTAAGAAGTTCCACTACACAAAGTCCAAACACCAAAGCAACCAGTGTGCCAAATCAGTCTTATGAATTAGCTCCACATACTTTTACCACGTTAAACTGACATAAAATATTATTTAATAGAAATATAAACTATATTTTCTTGTAAGAGACAGTAAAATCTCCACAGTATATTCAAATACCTCCAGTCATGGTAAAATCACAATCTGATGTTAAAAACATGCAGAGCACAGTTATACATTTAATAAATAATGTATAAATGCTGAAAATCCAAGTTCTGCAATATTTACCTGCTAAAAATGAAACCAGAGTAGAGTAATAACAGTAAAGACAGGTGTGATTAATTCTCAGTTCTGATTGCACAAGACAGCTTCTAGTGTCTAACAGCACCCATATATACTGCACTTCTGAGAGAAGTGTTGAATGTTTCTAAGAAACAGTAAAAACAAGTATTTCAGTATTTATCAAAGATAGAAGTCAATCCGCGGTGGTGGTGCTGCAGTAGCGTTGTCACCTCACAGTAAGACGCTGACCAGTTCGACTCTCAGCTAGTGTCTTCTGCGTGGAGACATGCGTGAATAGGCGTACCTTTGTTGAAGGTTGTGCGTTAGGGCTGGCAACTCAGCACGTAAAAATCAACTGCCAATCATTAGCGGACCGGAGTTCCGCTGTGGCGACCCCTAACCGGGAAAAGCCGAAAGAGACAACATCATCAAAGATAGAAGTCAAATAAACGCTGCTATAAGCAGAAGCTCCCACAGGAATGACTGTAAATACTGATAGAAATAAAGTATTAAAATAAATATTTAGTACTTTTAAATAAACATAAAAGAATAAACAGAATAATAAATCTAATAGTAAAATGAGAGGAAGGGGTCCTGAAATATTGCTTATCTGAGCAGTAAGGTAGAAAAAAAAAGAGCACCAGATCCTGTGAAAAGTCTGAGGACTTTCTTCTTTGGATGGTAGAAAAAGGCTGAACACTCACTTCTCCCTCAGGATATGCTCAGCCAATCAGCTGTTACATCAAAATAGAGAGAGTGGAGCCATCTTTTGAAAGCTGGCCAATACTGGGTTACCTTGGCAGATAACCCAAAATACCACTGAGGCAGTGGGAATAATGAACATTAAAAAATACCACCAGACAGTGGTTTGGTGAGCCGAAAGCCTACTCCAGGTGCAAACTGCAATACTGCCCCCTTTACCTTGGGATTTTAGCAGGAATGGATTAGGTGAATATAGATTAGGGGAATACAAGTTGTCTTTTGAGACTAAGTGTACTTAAGGGGACTTGATCAAGACATAGTATGGATGATGTGGGATGAAATGTTTAGGAGGTACAGACATGATATTTGGCATATATAAATGATGGTACAGCAGGAGAAAGAAGGGAGTCAGTTTGAAAAAGAAGAAGGGTGGTATCTGTCTAGATAAGTTTGAAGAAATAGGGGGGATAGATGGGATTGTCAAGGAACACAAGTATGAGGGGATCACATTTCATGAGACAGGGCATGTGCAGTTATGATGCAAAATATCCAAGGAGTGTTATAATGCTCTGACAAACGTGACATTAAGTATAGATGAAGAAGCATATGATTCCTATTAAATGAAAGCAAATATATATTGGAAAGTCCAAAAGAAGGGACAGCTTCATATGAAGACAAATATGCAAAACTCTTATGAGGAAATGCTTAGCAACTTGTGTTGGAAAACTATTCCGAACATAAGATTGTAATGCACTGAGACAGCAGATACCTGTACTATGATAAAAAAATACCTTAGATCCAAGTCAAACAGGTGTCTGAGATATGCAAGAACCACCTGCAGACTCATAGACTGAGGCAGAAGAGGATAACTCCCTGCTCTGGTAGACATATACTTTCATTTTATAGACTGTCAGTCTAGACAATGACCATCTAGTAGAAGGCACAAGCAGAAAAGTCACTCTTAGTCACCTCTGAAACCTGAAATGGAAGATCCAGCAGGATCATGGGAATCCACTAAGGCAGCCAAACCTAAAGATGCAGCCAGTTTTAGGGTAACTTCCTCAACTTATACTGGAAGAAACTCTTTTACTACCAAAGACGTGAAAGCTTTACCAGAAAGGCTCATCCAGACTCTTCTACACTTCGCTGTGAAGGAAAGGTTAGTTTGCTTTTACTTGTTGTATTTTGTATTACTTTATTGCCGTTTTATATTTTGAATACTATGGTTTGTTTTCTTTACTTTGTGTTTTACTTGCATTCTGCTTTAATTGCATATTAAAACTTCAAAAGAGACCACAGCTCTGTCTCCTCTGAGTCCGGCAGAATTTTTTTCCCAACCTCCCACCCAGTTACAGTTGCCTTGTTAAATACCACTGTCTTTCTAGTTGCCTGCCTCTTATGTTAATCTGACCATATATCTCATTTCCTCTCTGCTTTCACTGGCACAATTGTGTGAGTAATTACAAAATCATCATTTTTGAAATCACTCCCCTTCAACTATTTAAATTTATTCAAAAGATATGGCAAAAGTACGGAGTAAACCACTTCTCCAGACGCAAAAATAAAATAAAATGAGAGGATAAGGCAGCAAAGTCGGAGAAGTGGAACACAGCAGGCGGAGATGTATTTATATTTTATGACTTATACCACAAATGTATTGAGTCTGATGAAGCCTGAATAGGTGAAAGCGCTAACTTGTTTTTACAATAAATCTTTTAACCATTTTGGAGTGTTCTTATATTATTTCGTTACTAGTCGAGTAGCCTTGGATACTCACTGAAGAGTTAATACATCTCCGCCTGCTGTGTTCCACTTCTCCGACTTTGCTGCCTTATCCTCTCATTTTATTTAAATTTATTAGCCATCCTACTGTATTCCATAGTATCAGAATACAAAAGTGACCACCTCTTTCAATCCATCTTGCTATTTTAAAAATAGTAACTCTCCACTAAACCTTAACTTTTTAAACAGGTAAAACTTAAGTTACCTACTTTCACATCTAACTTCTCTAGTGCACACTGCAGTGTGCATTTTTTTTTCATCTTACCTTTAAGCATCCCTGTGACTAGCACTTGCTCTAATACCTGCTGGAAAGCACTAGGAAGCCTTAAACTGATACAAGCACTCAACTCTCCTTGTTAATAAGGAGAAATTAATCGTAGGCACTAAATAGCCTATAATTGCAAAGTACCTTATTAAGGTAAGGGAAAACTGCTCCTGTACTTTACAAAAAAAAAGCACCAAACCATGCATGTCCAAGGGTCAGCTTACGCTGATTTCTCCTGTCCACCTGGTGAATCTGGGCATACTGGGGCAATGCAGCAATTGCCTCATGTACACAGACAACCCTCTCCTCCTACCACCCAACACTACAACCTGTGAGAGATGCACTTACATAGCCAAAATGGAAGCAAAGCTCTCTCCACCCAAGATTGTGCTAGACAGTCAAGAGGAGAAGGTTAACACCCACACTACACCTCAAGTAACACATAGCCCTTCTAAACCCACACCACCAACACCCACATATAGCAACACTAAATCCACATATGCAGAGGCCCTCAACTGTAACCTGCCCAAGCAACAAGGACCTCTGAAGCTGACATGCAAACAAACACCAATCACAACCAAAGTGTCACATAGCTCACAACACCAGTGTGCCACCCAGCAACAGCCCCTAAGGCAAGACAACATACCTAACACTTTAGTCATAGGTGTCTCTATAGTCCGGCACACTGATGTCCCACTCACCAGGTTGAACAAGGAGAAAATTACAGTCAGCTGCCTGTCGGGTGCCAGGATCCGCCACGTAACGCATGCACTCAAGTCACTCCACAAGTAGTACAAATATGACTCCGTCATTGTCCATGTTGGAGTGAATGACCTGAGATGTACGTCCCTGGACTACATGAAAAGAAACATGGAAGAGCTCTCGGATCATGTGGCCCAGGTAGGTATGACCCTAGCCCTGAGTAGCATCCTGCCTTTGCCCAGAATGATACCACAATATAAGGACAAAATGACTGACTTCAACAATTGGCTAAGCTTCTGGTGTCATTCAAAGGGGATCCAGTATCTGTCTGCCTGGGACGACATGATTGACAGACCACGATGCTTTGCCAGAGATGGTCTGCACCTTTCGCCCCTGGGATTCAGGTTACTGGCTAAGGCTCTTGCCACCCCTATAGTGCCTTTTTTAGGCAAACTCCAAAGGACAAAACCACCACTGTAACAGGTACAAGCATGCAAAATCTGAAGGTAATGCTACTCAATGCTAGAAGTCTAAACCTCAAAATGCACTCTCTCGAGGCACTCCTAAAAATGGAGAACATCGATATCTGTGCAGTAACTGAGACCTGGTTCAAGGTTACAGAGAGCACCCCTGCAATACCAGGCTACAACTCTTACCACACTTTTCGGCCACCAAACCAGGAGTGTCAATATTCACCAAGGGTATTCACACCACCAGTCTAGTTGCCCAACACAATGTGCCTAAAATTCTCCAGGTGCAACTAACACTAGGTAAGACTGCAATCCAAATTGTAGCTTGCTACAGATCCCCCATCATGCCCCAAGATTCTCACTACACCTTTCTAAACATACTGGAGAATATTAAGATAGAACAAAACACCCCAATACTGAGTGATTTTAACTACCCTGCCATTAACTGGGAAAACTACTCGTGTACCAACACCTTTGCCCAACGGTTCTTGAAATTCATAAATTCCAACGCCCTGGATCAACTAATCCATAGTCCCACCAGGGGCTCCAATATCCTAGACCTGGTCATTACCAACATGGGAAATCGATGCTCCACATCTATGGTCACCCCCTCGTTAGCCAGGGCTGACCATAAGCTAATCACCCTTAACATCCACATCCCACCCCACCCTCACCCCCAGTAAGGAAACCTCCATAAAAAAACTTCTCCAAAGCTAACTTCATGCTATTCAAGTCAGAAGTGACTAACTTCATGACACCCATGCAGACAGGAACTGAAAGTTCAACTGCTGAATCCTACACTAAGGCACTGTACGAGCACATCCACTCATGCATGAATCGTGCCATCCCAAATAGAACCAAGATGCTCTCATCCAAAAAAAGGAAGCCAATCTGGTGGTCCCCTGCCATAAACAAACTTTACAACAAAAGGAAGAAACTGTTGCAGAAAAGAAAAAAATCCCAGGATGCAAAAAACTCCCTTACCAGCCTCAGTAAGAAACTGAGATCCCTCATAAAATCCTCCAAAGCTAGTTACGAAAATAAAATTGCCAAAGATTCCAAAGACAACCACAAGGCATCTATAACTAAGTCAAGAATCTAAATGGCAATGCTCAGATCTGCTCTGAGCTAAAACAGAATGGCATTAAATATACTGATCCGAAGGATACTGCCAATATCCTGGCAGATCGATTCAGTGCCAACTTCACCCCCCTCTCACCCCCTAAACGGCCCATCTCAATACCGGAAGATTGCCAAATTCTGGTAATAAAGGCCACACAGGTAAAAGAACGCACTCTCCAAAGCTAAGAATACAACATCCATGGGACCAGATGACATCCCAGGCTGTGTACTACATGAACTACAATATGAACTGGCACCTCACCTAAGTGTCATGTTTAATCATAGCCTCACCTCAGGTTTCGTGCCCACTGAGTGGTGCAGAGCTACAGTTATCCCACTCCACAAGGGGGGATCCACCTTGGATCCCGGAAACTACCGTCCCATCGGTCTGATGAGCCTTATCTGCAAGGCCATGGAGCGTATTTTCATGGAATTTATAAACAAAGACATTGGCAACCTTCAAACAGTGGACCCCACCCAGTTTGGGTTTGTGAAGTGCCGATCTTGTCTCCTGAACCTGATTGACTTCTTTGAATCAGTCTCCAGAGCCATGGACAAGGGTAAGGTGGTCCACACAGCCTATCTAGACCTTGCCAAGGCCTTTGACACCATCCCACACAATGGAATCATAGATAAACTTACTAAGCTGGGCATTAATCCCTACGTCATCCAATGGGTTGCAATTGGCTTACTGATAGAACCCACACTGTAAAAGTAGCTGACTCCAAATCCTGCTCTAGACAAGTGACAAGTGGAGTACCTCAGGGTTCAGTCCTGGGACCGCTCTTGTTTGGCATCTACTTCTCTGAAGTACAGGCCAACACTAAGGGACTCTGGCTAACAAAGTTCGCAGATGACTGCAAACTGGGAGCCATTATTGAATCCGCAGATGATGTGGCTACTCTACAAAAGGGCCTTACAGAAACAGATGCTTGGTGCCAGAGCCATGGGCTCAAGCTCACTGCCAAGAAATGTATAGTTATCCCCTTTGGGAAAAAACATGTACCCATGATTTACCATATAGTTGGCAGTACACTAAACACCGAAAGTGTGATAAGAGACTTAGGGACACAGGTGGACAGTGGTCTCACCTTCGATAACCACATCACCACAACAGTCAGAAAATCCTTCTATGTGGCACACCTCATCACTAAGGACTTTTCGTCCAGAAAAAATTAGGTCATTGTCCCACTGTACTCATCCTTCATTAGACCCATTATAGAATATAATGCCCAGTTTGGTATGTACCTCTCAAGACATCTGCAACAACTGGAAAGGCCGCAGAAATACCTCACTAAAAGAATCACAGGCCTAACGCAGATGCCCTACGCTGACCGCCTTAATAAACTCCAGCTATACTCTGTCGCATATCGTCTACTCAGAGGCAATCTCTGCTTAATATACAAGGCCATGTCAAACCCAGAGCTGTTGGACATGCTACACTTAAAGAAATCACAATCCTTCAGAGCCACACACTCCAGGGATCTAAACCTTGTCATCACAATAAACAAAACATGCTGAAGGGATAGGTTCCTGACCCAGAGACTCCCCAAACTCTGGAACAGATTGCCCATACATGTCAAGCAGAGTGCCTCTTTGGCCCTCTTTAAAAGGAAACTTGACGATTGGATGGGAGAAAGGAAATTCACCCCGGGGATCACGTCAATCGCCCTGCTAGACAGGGGTCCAGGGAAGTAAATAGTGTGGGAAGAAATAGCCAGGGAATTGTTATGGCTAGGCTTGTATAGGCCCTAGGGCTCATAGCCTAGTACCAACCTATGAACCTAAGCCTGTAGCCAACCTTTTCTTGGCCCGTAGGTGGCAATGACAAGGGATTTTTGTACTTTTCTATGAATTTTGCTAAAAAGTATGAAATCAGAAGGAAAGGATGAATGGCATACAGACGTCTTCCCTACTGATGACAGCATATACCATTATCAGCTCCCCTCTGTCCTCTGAAATCAGAAGAATAGTGAGAACCAGATGCTCATTTGAGGTAATCAAGTTAGTCATACAGGTTACTACATTCACTGAAATCTTCACCAAGCCCCTTATTTTTAGTTCCAAGACAGGCCTTGAATTGTACCTGACAGAGTTTGCTATCCCATTTGTTTCCTTTGGGAAGTGATTTCCTGTGAGGGCGATATTCCAAATCAAAGCTCACAACCAGTCCCATATTATTTCTTTGTACAGGATATACATCTGCATCCCAATCTATAAGTATATGCATCATTCTATGAGCTGGATGACTGATCTATGCACTTCAGTCTTGAGAATCAAATTCCTTTCTAGAGAATAAAGGATAAAAGCAATAAGGAACGTGACTTAGGCAGGCTTAAACACAGTTCCCTCTCTTGATTACATTGTACCAGTGTGGACGCTGACAGAACTCCGCAAATCTCCAGAGCCCAACTGTCAGAAACTGTGATGTGTTTTATGGTAGAAAAAGAAACTAAAAAGTCCATCACTACTGGGCAAAGAGTCCAAACACAGAAGGACAACTCAGCAACTTCTAGCATCTCACTGTGCGCTAAAGCAGCTTCATCTAAAGGCAGATCAAAAGAAGAGTGAAACTTTTGTTAGCCATAAGGTCCTAGGGGTCATAAAGCAACCCAGGCTGCCAATTCTGTCATTAGCTGGTTCCTTTCCATAGGAAGAGACAGATATCATCACTGCATAGCATCTGACTCTACTCCTATGTAGAAGATCAAAGATGTCTCCAAATTTATGGTAATTCCAGGGATGAGCAATCACATCAGTCCCACTGGCAGCCAGTCATGCAGTAAAAGCAACCCTCTCCTGCAAGCCCTTTGCCTTAACATTGAGAAATTAACTATATTTTCTGTCTACTTCCCCATGTCACACAGAAGCTAAAGCCAACCATTCATTCAAGCCTGCTCCTGGGTTGATAAAGTGTGTTGATGATGTGTGAAGGTCTGAACCGTTTGTCTTGATGAAGACTGATTCAATCAATATTTTCCAATAAGTATTACATCTGTACCCTTTCCTATGGTGTTATTTTGCCCAGTAACAGTATAAAATGCACCACTAAAAATAAAACATCATCATCATCATCTTTTGCATTCCCACTCCACAACATATGGCAAGCAAACTTTCTTGCGTCCCCCCCCCACCTTCACCAATAACAAAATATAGAATTAACTGACAGTCTTATCTGGTGTTCTGGAGACATGGCTTTACACCTTAGAACTTGATCTGTTAAGTATGTATGATAGATTTCACTGGGATTTTCAATTCACTACATTTCTAACAACATTCCAAACAGTGGTCCTAAACTCAATTTTTTAACATGAAGAAGTTACATTTTCAATGCAAATCATTAAGAACCACTAATGAATGCACTGTGTGAAATGACCCTTGATAACACCAAAAAAGAAAGAAAAAAACACCAAAAGAAAGCACAAACCTACAATGCAAGATATTGAGCATGTTTGTTCTGAAGTCGTCTGTTTAATAAAGGATGAAAACAAATTACTACATCATGGTCTTGTGTCTCCCTTTGGTATGTGTTATCTGATGTAAATTTTCAACATGCTACTGCATGACCTGATTTCATGAACGATGGCTCTGTTGATGCATATACATTTTCATCCCAAACAGACAGAGTGAAATTGTCCTTGGGGAAGTAATTACATGACAATAATGCCATGGTTTCTGTAGGATCCAAAACCACGTACATTGAAATCATGAGAAACGTGTACCAGGGAATTGTACAAGTCTGCATTTTGTTTTCAAATATAATCTCATAATAGCAGTTTTCTATATCTGACCTCATACCTGTAGTGTTCCTATTTCTTCACTGTTCACTAGCAGCATGATAACTATTACTTCTGAGATGCAGAACACACACTTTTAAACTTATAAGTACAAGCTGCATCAACTGCGCCAAGCAAATCATTGGGCAAAGAGTGAAGAATTTAGCATGATTAATTATTCAGGTAATCTTGTGACAGCAGTTTGCTATAAACCAGAGGTACAGATAATAAAAAATAGCTAAGGTTATAAGTATGCACTTATTTTGATGATGCAGTTTTACATTTACATTTTGACTATTTTAATCCTAAATCTTAACACTTTAACAACTTCCTTTGAGCAACTCATAGTTATGACAGTTCTTATTTTTCAGACTCAAGCCAAGGACTTTAAATCCCAAATGAAGTTTAATACTTATGTTAAGAAACTATTGTATGCATTACTTGTGGCTATTTCACTTTTTTAATGTTTTTGTATAATTTCATAAACATATACTTTTTAAACATCTTTATTAACATCACACAATGCATAGTGACATCATAAACATATGATTTTGATGTTTTGGTAAAATATTTCAAACTGATAGTTATAACTCAGCATATAAGTTGGCAAACAAAACCTTAGATCTCTGGCAATTTTTTACTATTGTCATCAAAATCATACACTAATGTTTTTTCTTCAGTGGGCATTCTGACTTTGACTACTGTCATGTGAACCAAAATATTTTTTGTTGGTACCCCAACAGAAAATGTCATGTTTTTTGAAATCTTTTTCTAATCTCACAGAGCAACATTATTACTTTTAATCATGAGGTATGCTTTTAAAAGATAACGTTGCAGTCTGGGCCTAAATAGTAAATCCTAGAAAACTTAAAATCTTGCATTTAATTTGTGTAAAATTGACACTTATCTTGTTAGTGTTCCATATTCTGTTCCTTCTCACCCTGCAGTGTAACTATTTTTCACTTCACCATATGAACATTACAGATACTATAACTTCTGCAGACCCAGAAGACATTTTTTTTTGGCAGGCTAAATATGTGGCATCACTTTCAAAACCATAAATCACCATTTACATTCTTGCTTTCAACAGTAAGCAGAAAACTTTGCCAAACTTAGTAAAAACCACATTACAGAAAATAGCAAAATTCTATACTGAGAGTCAAA
This sequence comes from Protopterus annectens, assembly GCF_019279795.1. Lineage (NCBI taxonomy): Eukaryota > Metazoa > Chordata > Ceratodontiformes > Protopteridae > Protopterus > Protopterus annectens. The sequence continues at coordinate 676,069,633 of NC_056727.1, read as the reverse complement.
ATCAATGCAAATATTACCCAAAGTATGCAACGAGTCATTTTAGAAATACGGGTCAAAATACTTTTTGTAACATAGCAAATCTCTCTCCTGGAAAAAAATATTTACAATGAAATATTGCATTAATTTATTTGTTTTCCTGATATCTGTTTTATCCTATCCTGTGTAATGCAGAAGCCACAAATTATCCCAGCATGCAACAGATACAAGACACAGAACTATTACCGGATGAGATGCCAGTTCAATTCTCAGGTTGTATAAACACACACACACACACACACACACACACACACACACACACACACACACATATATATATTGGACACATACTTACTTACAGTCAGTTAAAGAGGATTACCAATTTAACTCCTGGCATGTCTTTGGATGAGGGAAAAATTGAGTTTCTGGTGAAAACTACTTGCCACTAAGTCTTATAACTCAGTGCTTACAACACTGGTCTTGTGAACCATGAATCATGAGCTCAAATCTCATCAAGGCCTCTTCTTGTGCTTTCAACTAACACATATGGGCAGATTTATTTGTATGGCATTTAGCACAGAGGACTAAGGCTACAGGGGCTGCTTCATGTAGTCTGGGGTTTGATTTCATCAGCCACCATTTGTCCACTTTGTGATTCTGAGCAAGTCACTTAACCAGCCAGTGCATTTGGACAAATTGATCGAGGCTCCTCAATGGTCTCCTGGACTCAGTGCCTAGTCTACCTTTGAACTTACTGCTGTTTCTTATTCTAAAATATATAATCTTCAAAGCCACTTAGAAATCCACTTCACTTACTCTGACGGATCACTTCACATTGACAAATACCTGTCCCATATACCATCGGCATGCAATTTCCATTAATTTGCTCTTCAGTAACTTTTTAAAATTTTCTTTCAATAAACAAACTCAAACATACAAGGGTCAGAATTCAGGCATTATAAAAAAAAAAAAACAAGGGAAAATAAATATCCTATTTCTTACAAATATTAAGCAAAAGTAGGTTAGTATCAATTATTTTAAACATCCTAAGGCATAAAGGATTCAGTACCTGAGTTTTTACAAAATGGACCTCTTTAGCAAGCATCTGTTTCTCTTTCAAAAGCTGGTTTTGTTTATTAAGCAGCTCTACTATTTGCTGTGCACTGGTTTGGCAATGCTTATCCAGCTGGTGCAACCTGGAAGAAAAAAACAGAATTGTTGCAAGTAACAGAAAGTAAGACATTGAATTTTGCATAGCACAGAAACAGATTTACACAGGAAACCCTGGGCATGATTGCAGGCTTCTATTAGCATACACAGTGAAAACAATAACATGCAAATTATGAGGAACTTCAGGAAACGTGCCTTGTGAGGCATTTAAGACCTCATATGCAGAGGCCCTTAACTGTAACCTGCCCAAGCAACAAATGCCTCTGAAGCTGAAACGCAAACAAACACCAATCACAGCCAATGTGTCACATAGTTCACACCACCAGTGTGCCACCCAGCAACAGTGCCTAAGGCAAGACAATGTACCTAACACTTTAGTCATAGGTGACTCTATAGTCCGGCACACTGATGTCCCTCTCACCAGGTTGAATAAGGAGAAAATTACAGTCAGCTGCCTGTCGGGTGCCAGGATCCGCCACATAACGCATGCACTCAAGTCACTCCACAACAAGTACAAATATGACTCTGTCATTGTCCATGTTGGAGTGAATAACTTGAGACGTACCTCCCTGGACTACATGAAAAGAGACATGGAAGAGCTCTCAGATCATGTGGCCCAGGCAGGTATGACCCTAGCCCTGAGTAGCATCCTGCCTTCGCCCAGAATGATACCACAATATAAGGATAAAATGATTGACTTCAACAATTGGCTAAGCTTATGGTGCCATTCAAAGGGGATCCAGTATCTGTCTGCCTGGGATGACATGATTGACAGACCACAATGCTTTGCCAGAGATGGTCTGCACCTGTCGCCCCTGGGATTCAGGTTACTGGCTAAGGCTCTTGCCACCCCTATAGTGCCTTTTTTAGGCAAACTTCAAAAGACAAAACCACCACCATAACAGGTACAAGCATGCAAAATCTGAAGGTAATGCTACTCAATGCTAGAAGTCTAAACCTCAAAATGCACTCTCGGGGCACTCCTAAAAATGGAGAACATCGATATCTGTGCAGTAACTGAGACCTGGTTCAAGGCTCCAGAGAGCACCCCTGCAATACCAGGCTACAACTCTTACCACACTTTTCGGCCACCAAACCAGGACCGAAACACTAAATTTGGAGGAGTGTCAATATTCACCAAGGATATTCACACCACCAGGCTAGTTGGCCAACACAATGTGTCTGAAATTCTCCAAGTGCAACTAACACTAGGTAAGACTGCAATCCAAATTGTAGCTTGCTACAGATACTCCACCATACCCCAAGATTCTCACTACACCTTTCTAAACATACTGGAAAATATTAAGATAGAACCAAACACCCTAATACTGGGTGATTTTAACTACCCTGCCATTAACTGGGAAAACTACTCATGTCCCAACACCTTTGCACAACGGTTCTTGGAATTCATAAATTCCAACGCCCTGGATCAACTAATCCATAGTCCCACAAGGGGCTCCAATATCCTAGACCTGGTCATCACCAACATGGGAAATCAATGCTCCATACCTATGGTCACCCCCTCGTTAGTCAGGTCTGACCATAAGCTAATCACCCCTAACATCCACATCCCACCCCCCAGTAAAGAAACCACCATAAAAAACTTCTCCAAAGCCAACTTCATGCTACTCAAGTCAGAAGTGACAAACTTCATGGCACCCATGCAGACGGGAACTGAAAGTTCAACTGCTGAATCCTACACTAAGGCACTGTACGAGCACATCCACTCATGCATGAATCGTGCCATCCCAAATAGAACCAAAATGCTCTCAGCCAAAAAGGAAGCCAATCTGGTGGTCCCCTGCCATAAACAAACTTTACAACAAAAGGAAGAAACTTTTGCAGAAAAGAGGAAAATCCCAGGAAGCAAAAAATTCCCTTACTAGCCTCAGTAAGAAACTGAGATGCCTCATAAAATCCTCCAAAGCTAGTTACGAAAATAAAATTGCCAAAGATTCCAAAGACAACCACAAAGCATTCTATAACTATGTCAAGAATCTAAATGGCAATGCTCAGATCTGCTCTGAGCTAAAACAGAATGGCATTAAATATACTGATCCGAAGGATATTGCCAATATCCTGGCAGATCGGTTCAGTGCCAACTTCACCCCCCTCTCGCCCCCTAAATGCCCCATCTCAATACCGGAAGATTGCCAAATTCCACTAATAACGGCCACACAGGTACAAACGCACTCTCTAAAGCCAAGAATACAGCATCCATGGGACCAGATGACATCCCGGGCTGTGTACTACATGAACTACAATATGAACTGGAACCTCACCTAAGTGTCATGTTTAATCATAGCCTCACCTCAGGTTTCGTGCCCACTGAGTGGCGCAGAGCTACAGTTATCCCAATCCACAAGGGGATCCACCTTGGATCCCAGAAACTACCGTCCCATCAGTCTGACAAGCCTTATCTGCAAGGCCATGGAGCATATTATCATGGAACTTGTAAACAAAGACATTGGCAACCTTCAAACACTGGACCCCACCCAGTTTGGGTTTGTGAAGGGCCGATCTTGTCTCCTGAACCTGATTGACTTCTTTGACTCAGTCTCCAGAGCCATGGACAAGGGTAAGGTGGTCCACACAGCCTATCTAGACCTTGCCAAGGCCTTTGACACCATCCCCCACTCTGGAATCATAGATAAACTTACTAAGTTGGGCATTAATCCCTATGTCACCCAATGGGTTGCTAAATGGCTTACTGATAGAACCCACACTGTAAAAGTAGCCGACTCCAAATCCAGCTCTAGACAAGTGGAGTACCCTAGGGTTCAGTCCTGGGGCCGCTCTTGTTTGGCATCTACTTCTTTGAAGTACAGGTCAACACTAAGAGACTCTGGCTAACAAAGTTTGCAGATGACTGCAAACTGGGAGCCATTATTGAATCCCCAAATGATGTGGATACTCTACAAAAGGGCCTTACAGAAACAGATGCTTGGTGCCAGAGCCATGGGCTCAAGCTCAATGCCAAGAAATGTATTGTTATCCCCTTTGGGAAAAAACATGTATCCATGAATTACCATATAGGTGGCAGTACACTAAACACAGAAAGTGTGATAAGAGACTTAGGGACACAGGTGGACAGTGGTCTAACCTTCGATAACCACATCGCCACAACAGTCAGGAAATCCTTCTATGTGGCACACCTCATCACGAAGGGCTTTTCATCCAGAAAAAAGGAGGTCATTGTCCCACTGTACTCATCCCTCATTAGACCCATTATAGAATACAACGCCCCATTTGGTATGTACCTCTCAAGACATCTGCAACAACTGGAAAGGCCTCAGAAATACCTCACTAAAAGAATCACAGGCCTAAAGCAGATGCCCTACGCTGACCGCCTTAAAAAACTCCAGCTATACTCTGTCGCATATCGTCTACTCAGAGGCGATCTCTGCTTAACATACAAGGCCATGTCAAACCCAGAGCTGTTGGACATGCTACACTTAAAGAAATCCCAATCCCTCAGAGCTACACGCTCCAGGGATCTAAACCTTGTCATCACAATAAACAAAACATGTTGGAGGGATAGGTTCCTGACCCACAGACTCCCTACACTCTGGAATAGATTGCCCATACATGTAAAGCAGAGTGCCTCCTTGGACCTCTTCAAGAGGAACCTTGACGATTGGATGGGAGAAAGGAAATTCACCCCAGGGATCACGTCAGTCGCCCTGCTAGACAGGGGTCCAGGAAAGTAAATAATGTGAGAAGAAATAGCCAGGGAATTGTTATGGCTAGGCTTGTATAGACCCTAGGGCTGATAGCCTAGTACCAACCTATGAACCTATGAAAGTGATATCTTTAAAAAAGGTTGTTGAGAGGAAGTTCAAATAATGCCTTTGGAAATTGGCTTTTAAAGCAACAAATGTACAGTGGATATTCAGTGATCCAAAGAGGTATATTAACATACAGGGGGCAAATCTTCAAAATCGAGACTGCTGACTTTTGGTAATAAATCTGTCCAGTAGCTGTCATATTTTGTCATTTGCTAACTTCAGAGACCACTCACTGAAAAATAAAATAGTGGTAGCTGACGATAACCAACACTACACATACTTGTACTGATATAAACGGCCATGACAAAGTCCTACAACATTCCACTTTCCAAGATAAAAAAAAAAGTTGGCTTCTGTTCATTCAACAGTATCGTTCCCAATTTGCCTTGTAGGATCTGAACTGCCTGCAGCAGGTGTGGATACCCTGCTCCTGAGCCATTGAACTTGGGCTACACCAGAAGTATCCTGTATATCAGACATACTAGGGGGATACATTCAAAGAAATGGTGGTCCGTGATGTTACTCTTGTAAGACTGAAGTTAGATTTTAAAATACTGCAGACACTCTTATGATCAGGTCTTGGATGGTGTATCATCATATCCTGGAACAGCAGCATGTAAAATCAGGCCACTGACATCATCTGACTAGGCCTCAGTAACAGAAGCTAGGACCATAATTTCTAATAAGTTTGTTTCAAACACAAATTTGCTATTGGTGGATCGAATATTACATAAAACTATTCTAACCCACTTAGCCCTCTAAATTTCATGTGAGCATACGAGTAAAGTACCATAGTTAATTTCCTACATCAGTGAAAACTTCTCCAGAGTCTATGACTAACCAGAATCTCAAACCAACAAAATAATCTTAAAAGTATTACTCTGCCTCAGGACTGCTGTATGGTACATTGTGGAAAGCAATAAATGTCTAGTACTCTCATGACCATGATAAAAATGTGCGAAAACAGACTACTTGTCATCAATAGTAAGGAGGGTCTTGTGTGTACATCAGAACTGTTTAATGTGAAGGTCAAAAAGTGATAATTCAATAAAAGTGTTTAAAAAAGTAATTACAAAGGAAGTAAAAAAATCAGACAAAAAAGTAAAGCTAATCACTTATTGCACTACATAGTTTGGGAATTGTACCCCACAGCAGACTGGTTACAAACATTTTAAGATGAATGAGTTGGGTATTTTGCTGGAACAGATTTTCCATATTTTGGTAAATATTAAGGCCAGACACATGGAATGTACTAATACAACAAACAAGAAACAAAGAGTTTGAGAATATATTAATGGACCAGTCAGACTCTATTCATTCAGTAAACAACACATAATCCAAAGACTGCACTCTAATCACTGAGGCATGGGTGGAGGTACTGTATGGGCCACAAGAAATGTTAAAACAGTAGGAGTGATAAGAAGAGAAATGAGACTGTACTAAATCGCAGACTGCACAGACACTGCTGAGTGAGCTGATCTACGAGAATAAAAAATTAGATTTGAGATGACACATCAGGTTTTCTCTCCATGAATATGGAAGTCAACAGACATCCAAGACCAGTTATCTTCTGTTTTGAAATAGTTCACTGGTTTGGCAGTTAGGTATGATCTTTACACTAGGTGACTCTAGGCAATGAGCACCGTGGAGCCATATTAAGGAAGCATAGTCGATTCACTAAGGTAATGAGAGTATGCAGGATCAATGGTTTAAAGTTTTGGCTTTTATGTCCTATTTTCTTTAGAATTCTGTAGGGGTAAAGCCATTTTTGGATGGGATGGAAGCCCTGGAAAATTGTCCAATTATGTAGACTGGAGCTACAAGACAGGATGGCTGCTGAGGGTACTTCCCACCAGTCAACCATACAAGATCAGGATGCTACAGAGAAAGCAGCTTTCCACCAGAACAGAGCAGTCCTAGAATCTGTCATCCAATTTAAATAGAAAATAAAGTGCAAGTAGGCAGTAACACTCTCTTTGGGTACTAGTAATTTATTTGTTTATTTTATATTTGTTGACCAGGTGTGTCCGACTGAGCTATTGCCCTTTTTCAGCGAAGACCCGAGAAGAAAAGTTCCAAAGTTATACAATGCAATGAAAAACAGAATACGGATACATTTCCACAAAAATTACAATAGAGAAGTTTTGGTAGTTAAAACACACAACTACTTATATGTATATTAAAAATAGAACTATAAACAAAAGGAGAATGTTATAAAGTAAAATAAGTTGTATGTTTTTGGGTTAAAAAGAGAAAGTTTGCTAAATATAGGCTTTTGTATGTTGAGTAGCAGAGACTTAAGAGGTAATAAGAGTTTCAGGGAGCAGAGTATAGAAGAAGCTTTGGAGACTGCCTAGGAAGCATAGGATAAAGCAGGTATTGCTAAGTTAGTTAATGCTAGGTTTTAGTAAATTAGTTTAACAGTACTATAAAGGTAATAATCATGGAGGTTGAGTACAATGGCATGACCAGTGTTTTTTAAAGTGATCTTTGGTTGCTAGCTTAAATTGTTTGGAGTGAGTCAAGGTCCTTATTTCTAGTGGTAGTATGTTCCATGCAATAGAGGGATGGTGGCTATATAAGTTGCACCCTGTGTTGGATTTGGGTTTATGGATTTTTAGTAGGTCTTGGGTTGAGCTGCAGAGAAGTCTGGTAGGGGAGTAGTGAGAGATGAGAGAAGATAGACTTGGCAGAAATTAGAATGGTATGATTTGGAGTTGAGATTGTAGGAACAGGTGAGGTAGTTCAGGCCAGTTCAGGTATTTTAGGGAGAGACAGTGGTGAGATTTATATGTTTGCTGAGCTGCAAATCTAGCTATTTTATGGTAGGTTGATTCTATGTTGGTAAGTAGGGAGGAGTTCAGATTTGTGAATATTTGAGAACAATAAGTAAGCATGGTAGAAGGTAGGCATGGGCAAGAGAAATCCTAGCTTCAGTAGTTATGAATTTATTGTTCCTGTACAGTAGTCCTAGCTTTAGGTGTTTTTTTAATACAATTGTTAATGTGAAGATCGAATTTTAGTTGGTCGTCAATGGTAATGTCATGCAGTTTTGTGCTATTTTCGACTTTTATAGGAGTGTTGTTTAGAGACCTTATGGAGAAGGAAGGTTTAATGTAGTTTGCAAATTTAGGCAGAAAGAGTAGTAATTCTTAAGGTTGAGGATGAGCTGATTATTAGTGAGCCATGTCTCTACAGAGTGGAAAGATGTCTGGGTATTTGTTAGGAGTTCTAAGGGGGAATTAGTGATAGTTATGACTGTAGAGTCATCTGCTTATTGGATAATGTTAGACTGAGGGCAAGAGGAGTGGAGTGAGTTGGTGAAAATGTTAAAGAGTAGAGGTCCAAGAATGGAACCTTGAGGTACACTACTACTTACTGAGAGAGGGGCAGATAGTGCTGAGTCCCATCTTACTGACTGCAGTCTATCAGAGAGATAGCTAGAGAACCATGCAACTGTATCAGGAGAGAAGTTTAAGTAGAAGAGTGTGTGAGACAGTGTCAAAAGACTTAGGTCAAGAAAAAGACAAGATATGAGTTTGTGGTTGTCTTTAGCAAGGGCTATGGTGTTGAAAAATGATAAAGCAGTGGATGTACTACGCAAGGGATGGAAGCCATGCTGCATAGGAATGAAGTTTTTCTTGTGAGAGGTAATGCATAACTTGTGTATACATTTCTCTAGGACTTTGGAGAGAGAGAGGAGAGGATAACGATAGGTCTGAAATTGGATATTTCTGTGGAGTTACCTCCTTTATGAATAGGAAGAGTGTAAAATTGTTTCCAGATAGAAGGAACTTTAGACTCAGAGATGGTGTGATTGATTAGTATAGATACAGGCATAGTAAGGGAGTGTGCAGCAATCTGGAGGAAGTCAGAAGGAATATTAACTGCTGATACAGAGCATGGTTTGAGCTTTGAAAGTAGAGTTGAGATATAGTGTGTGGAGACAGGTTTGAGAGAGAAGGAATCTACTGAGTTTATGGTTGATGGGTTTTATAGGGAGGTTTGAGAGGTTGGGGTTAAATAATTTGGAAATGGATTCAATAAAATAGGTGTTGAAGGTATTGGCAGTTTCTTCAGGTTTGGTTTATAAAATTCCAGATTTTTTGGATTAGATTTTAGTGTTTTGGGGGATTACAATAGAAGTCTTTTTTGTCTTTGTAATGGAGATGGAATACTTCATATTAGATAAAATGAAGTTTGCAGCACGGAGGTAAGCTTGGAGGCAATATTTTTCCTCAAAGTACTAACACATCTATGCTGTTGTTTGCCCAGCAACTTTTTTGTGTGGTCTGAGCTGTTGTCTTTTCTTTCTTGCTGAGTAACTGTATGAATGGAAGGTGAAGTCAATAACATCCTTACTCCCCCTTGTAAATCAATCATTCCAAACACAGTAGTCATCCACCACTGAGGTTTGGCTGGCTGATATTATGAATGGCCATCTGACATTATGACGTGCAATATCATCATCTCTGGGCAACTGGATTTTCATACAAACAATACTAGATAAGATATTGCAGGGACCATCATAGGAATACACACATTACAATTCTTGCCACCCTTTATGAGTATTTAGTAATGCTCATTTTCCAACCAAGCATGGCTGTGCATAACAACCCTGGTGTAAATCTGTGAAAAAAACATCAAAACATAATTTACCTTAAAGATAATCTATGTAGTACTTTGCTTGACCTGCAGTGGTAACTTATTCCATATGCTGGGAATATATTCAGTTAGGAACCTATCAATCTAGCAAGTCTTGTTTATTTGTTGGAGTGCAGCATTGAGATCTCCAGTATGGGCGTTTGCAGAGCCACTAGTTTTGTTAAGAAATAAGAAGTCAAACTGTATTTCATGGCTTGAAAAGACAGACACAGGTCACCTTATAGCAGCCAGTCAGCTACTGAGTACAAGGAGAGTTGGCAATCTTTTGGGCTAGCTGAAAGACTTAAGGTCTTTCATTTTTATTTATTTATTTATTTGTTAAAAATTATTGTGGCCTTTTCTAGTTGAGCAATATGCTTGGATTTAAACATAAGAAGGGGGGGGGGGGTGCATTGCAAATGTTGATGAGTCTGATAAGAAAAAGCATAGTGGTAAGATGATTTCTTTGGATCTTTAATATATTCCTGAGGTGGGAATAGCTTTTTTGCTGAACTCTGTTATGCTACAATATGTCTGCATTTAGCTATAATTTTCAGTACCCCAGGTATGTGTATATTCCAACCATTTTGGAACAGTTTAGAATAAGTAGCTGAACTGATAACAGTACCTAGTTTGAAATCATCAACAAACATGGTCAACCACACTTCAAGAGATATTGACTTGGTTTTAGCTATAAAATAGATAGCAAACAGGAGAGGACCCAACACTGATCCCTGTGGTATTCCGCTAGCTACAATTTTATGCTCAGAGTGGTTAACAGCAACTTTCAGTACTCGGGATCTGTTGGATATCCAGTTTGCAATCCAGCAATGGAGAGATTTATATTAAGTTTGTCTAACTTGTCAATAGTACCAGCATAGGGTGAAGTGTTAAAAACTTTGGCCAGGTTGCGATAAGTAGTATGCACAAAGTGACCACTGTCCACAGCTTCTTTAACCTTTTGAAAGAGGTTTACTAGGCTCAGAAGATAGGACCTGCCTTAAAAAAATAAATAAATAAATTGAATAGAGTCTAGATCAATTAAGTTTCCTTTGTCTGCATAATTGAGTCCTGCTATGAAACATTCCATGGTTTGCATACAAGGCTGGTGAGGCAGATGAGCCTACAATTACCTGGACCTGTAGAGAGGCCACTCTTGTATAGAGGGATCGGAGTGGCTGTTTTCTGGGCATCAGGGGTAAAAAACCTCTGATACGCTGAGGGTTGAACAATTTAAGCAGAGGCTTGAATAGGTGCATTTGGCACTGATATAAATGCCGTTTGGGGCATTACGTGGTAAACATTATTTTAGCTTAACCTTTTATGGGAATATGAAGACTTTTTCTAAGGAGATAACAGGGGAAATAAATTTTAAAGGATTGTAGGTGAAGCAATTTCAGTAGGTGGGATAAAGTTAGCACTCAGTTTATCAGCTAATACATTGACCATGCCCTTGAGACTGGAATGCGTGATATTAATATGGATGAGCTCACATTGTTGAACACTATTCCTTAACTTCATGATATAACTGAAGAAAGATTTTATTTTCCTTTGGTATCTGTAAAGACCTTATGTTTGTATTCTGCTTTGCATTTTCTAATAGTGCTTGTAAGTTCCTTGCTGGCATGCTTCAGTGTGGGTTGGGGATTTCTTACATTTCATTATTTTCCTTCTTTTGTTATACAGTTTATTAGTACAGGAGTTTCACTAGAGAGGCTAATTCCTTTCAATAAGGATGCCCTTGGTTTTCCCTTTTTTCACACGATACTGACTCATGCTCCTGTAATTTCAACTTCATTTAATGATCTAGCCAGACTGAGAAAAGAACTGGATAGAAATTTAGCGAGGTATTTGACAGTCTGTCAAGGTTTACTTAATTTGCCATTTCTCTTTGATAATATGTCAGCAATGTACTTTTTCTTCTTCACCTCTCAGCATTGCACTTAATTATGCTAAAATCACCCTTCTTATGTTTTACAGGTATATCAGGATTTGCATTCAGGCTCCAAGTGGCAGTCTATAAAGTTGTGTGTGAATTGGAATCATTCATCCACTTGGGGAAGTACCTAATTAATCCTATTCAACTTCTGCATTCTTCAGTTGTTTATCTTTAAAGGATGCAGATTGCTACTTTCAGTCTTCTGAGCTCTAGAAATTAGGAGCCCTGTTTTCTGTGAGTTTATTTGGACCTTCACTTAAGAGAAGAGCTCTTGACTGGGTGGACTCTTGGAACACAGCTGACAAATGTCATTAAAGATGCACATGTTCTGTTTATCTTATAAGAATGGACCATTCTTAAATATATCAGGTATGCTGCCATTACAAGACTAAATATGGTACTGAATCACAGTATATACTGTAATATTTTTGTCTTGTAGTCTTGTTAAACTACAGGTTTCCCTGTGGAAAAGGACAGGCCTATTAAGAAACTCAGATGTATTTTTAAACACCTTTATTGAATTATCACTTGTGACACAGGCAAAACTAAATTTATATAAAAATAATCAACCATATTAACACGTTTATATTTATAAACATTGTACATCACATATACTGTTATATATCATATAATCAAATCAACATTATACATGTTGTTCAACTCCTGCCTTCTCTTAAACCTCGTTACTCCTACAAAATATTTTTTATGCATGCACTGTTCCCACAACTTCCATTTTTTTATGTAATTTATTCCTACCCTTTTCTAAGAATCCCTTTTCTTGTTCTTTTATTTCTCTTACAATATTCACTACAAGTACAGTTTAAATTTTTATTTCCATTTTCTAGTAATTAAACCTAAAAAGTCATATTATCTCTAGGCAATTCAGATCCTGTACCCCAGCAAAAAATAAATGTCCTTAGTTTCACTCATTTGCTCACCTAGTATTTCTGATAGAGTACTCTGCAGGGAATTTTTGAAGTCTACCAACTCATTACACTCCAAGACCATATGCTCTCTGGTAACCCTTTCTTCTGCATTATACCTCCAACATTTACCAACTACCTGAGGGAAAACTCTTTGGAGTCTGCTTGGGGTATAAAATATTAAGCAAACACTTCCTGGCAAAAATCCTAAATTTTCTAAAAGGATTACATTATTCTACAACCTGGTGGATGTTAAGCTGCCTGGGTATGAAGCCTTAATAACTAGCTAAAAAGTGCTCTCTAATTGTCCCCTCATGTGAGGGAAAGTGACTTCACAGGGTTTGCAAAATCTGTAAACCTTTCTTCAATCCCCTTGGGTTACAAGAAAACTTTCTTCACTAGACTGCAAAATGTTAAGCATGCAATATGTTTATGGATTTTCTACTACACTGTTTACTGATGGACTGTTATATTTGTCAAGAGATTTATACAGTTGTCTTTGGTAAATTCTGGACAGTTTTAAACATTTTTTGACAAGTTTTTCTTCATATCAAGAGTGATATGTTTTACCTCAAATCTTCTAAAAAGGTTAGTACAACATGCAATATGTGAGGCTGCATTAGATGGAGGGTGGAGAATACTGGCTCTTTCTTTATAGATGGATGGATTTAAGAGTATTTCTTAATATCTCCTAATTAGCTGACATCCTGCAACTGACATTTTGAGAGACATTAAAGGAGTCACAGAGAAGGGGTCCAAATGATGGAGTGAGTCCCCAAAGTAAGGAGAAGCAGGAAGATCAGGAGACATCTGAAGAAGAAATACTGACATGGGAAATAAAAAGAGATTTAATATGGTGTAATATTTATGCCAAGGAGAAAGCAAAACGAACCAACACAAAACGAGCAGAGCCAAAGACATTTGAATGGAAATACAGGCAAAGGAATCTGGCTAGGGAAAACTTTACAATACAAAAAATAACAAGACAAAGAGGAAAAGTAGAAAAGGAGACCAGTATGGAGAGGTTAAAGAAATAGAAACTGAGGTTAAGGGGTACCTGCAAACTGAAGGCTTCAGTGTAGAAATTCTAATGCAGAAAGCACAACAGGACAGAGCAAATGATATCCAAATTATGGCAAAACCAGTGGAACAGGAAACAATTGGTCAGGTACCATATCAAGATATTTAGAGCCTTCAACAGGAAACCAGTATAATGGCTCACTTAAAGCTAGACAAGGGAAGGAACAGGAGATGGTGAAAACTCTGATGCAGTCAATGTTGAGGAGTGATATGTCAGTGAGTTCCCATATGACAGAGCAACAGATGGTAGAGTATGAAATTGAAGATAAGGTGCCACAGGAAGATGCTACAGAATTTTCTATAGAATGCCAGCAGAAAGTGGAAAACACAGGATGTGCCCTCAGGCCGGAAGAAAATGAACTAAGGGAAGAATTGCTTGATTTAATGGACATAGATAGATCTATTAAAATCAATAAAAGAAATAGACTGCAGAAGGTCAATAAAACCCAAAAGTCAGAAGTCTGATAAAACAAATGAACACAGAAATTAGGACTGTCCATAGAGATCCATGTGATATAACAGAAATAAACAGGATATCTTACTGTGCAGCTAAATTAACAACTGATAAAGTTCTACCACAAGGGCACAGGGTAGCGAGGCAAAGGAAGGGGAGAAATCGAATACCATCATGGAAGTATCGAATACAGAAAAATATAAAGCAATTAAGACAAGAAGTGTCACTGTTAGAAGACTATAGAAGAGGGACTAGATCAACAAAAATACTAAGAAAGAAAGATGTGATTAAAGCAGTGTGCAGTATTAAACAGACCAGGATCTTTCCTGCACTATCACAAATAATAAATTAAACATTTCAGCACAGGTAGAAAACTTAGTAGATACACAGATAAATATAAAGGAAAAGTGCAAAATAGGCAATTTAGTGATGACCCAAAAAGTTTGAGAGAGATTTGGGAAATAAGGTAAAGGGAATTGAAAGACCGTCAAAAAAAGAAGAATTAGATGCATTTTGGAGAAGTATCTATGAAGATCCTGTGGAACACAACAAAGATGCTAAATGGATAAAAGAAGTAAAAAAGAATAAGAAGTTTAAAGGTACAAGATAGGAAATGGGATGAAGTAACAGCCAGAGAAATTGAAACAAAGTTAAGAAAAGCCCCTAATTGGAAAACCCCAGGACCAGATGCAGTGCCTAAATTTTGGTTAAAAGTATTAACATCTTTGCAATGAAGACCTAGTCATGAGTAAGAAATAGAAGTTATGTCCTTACCATAACGTTCCATGTGGAGTGTTCATCTCGCCTTTGTTCTTACACATGGGTTCGGAGCCGATCCTCGGCTCCGTGTCGGCCGCTTGCAAGCTCTGCATCGAGAAGAAGCTCGAGATCACCTAATACCCACAATCCCCCTCTGCCTTTACCTCAGATCTAGTTTGCAAGCAAACCAGCCATAGAGAGCACACACACATACCAAAATTTACATAATGATAGGATCATCTATATACATATATATATATATATATATATATATATATATATATACACAAGTGTATCATACAATACAACTATTGCAACTGCAGAAGGAGAATACTCCAGACCAGGCACCAAATCGAACGTTCTTCCTAAGGGTGGGAAGGGTGGGAGTGTAAGAACAAAGGCGAGATGAACACTCCACATGGAACGTTATGGTAAGGACATAACTTCTATATGTGAGAGTGTTCAATCTCGCCTTTGTTCTTACACATGGGTAGCGTCCCTAGCTCCATGATCCTGAGGAACTCATGGGAGAACGTTCTTGAGCACAGTGGAACCAAAGGTTGCCCTATCCCTAGAAACCCTGTCCACTTTGTAATGAGAGATAAATGTATGTGGTTTAGCCCAAGTAGCAGCCGCACAAATCGTGTCTAATGGTAGCGAGCTGCGTGAGCTAAGGATGTAGACACTGATCTCGTAGAATGTCCTTTAGGTTTGACCGATAAGGTTTGATTAGAAGCCTCATAAACGTATGTGATACAATCAGTTAGCCATTTGGAAAGAGTTCGTTTCGTAACTGCTACACCCTTCCTGCTGTCAGCAAAGGCTACAAACAGTTGATCAGATTTCCTGTGATCTTTTGTTCTATCCAAATAAAACCTGAGTATGGTCTATGGACAACAATTTGCAACATATATAATATTTATTTGATTATTGGTTTGAAAGGGGTAATTCAAAATGGATTGATATTATATTATTATTTAGAAGAGCAAACTTTGGAGGGGAGAGAGAGAAGGATACTCGAAGGATACTCTGAGTGAAAAAAATAAATAATAAGTGTTTAATAGAGAAGAGACACTCAGACCACACTGCTAAGCGGATGATGAGCCATAGGTTTTCCATTTTCCAAATTAAAAATTTCAATGGGCAACTGAGTTTGGTTCAAAGGGGGGGGGCAACATCAATTTAAAGAGAGGTTCAGATCCACGGTGATGTAGGAATTCTAACTGGTGGTCTGATATGAAAAGATCCTTTTAAAAAAGCTTTACAAAGTCTGTGAGCCATAATAGGCGCACCACATTCTTCCACATGAAAGTTAGAAATGGCAGCCAATTGCACTCTTAAAGTAGCAGGAGAAGCTCCTTCATGAAACAATTCTGTCAAAAACTCCAAGATCTTGTTCAACGGAGCTATAACAGGGTCCAAATGATGTGAATTAGCCCAGAAGACGAAACGTTTCCATTTACTGGTGTAGGTTTTTGTAGTGGAAGCTTTATGAGAAGCCACCAAAATATTCTGAACCGCCGGTGTAAGGGAATCAGACCTGGCTAGAAAGGGAAGCGGAGTAGCCAAGCTGCTAGATGGAGTGATTAGAGAGATGGGTGAGGAACTCCTGACGAGTGAGTCAGTAGATCTGGCTCTGGGTCCAGCATCCAAGGTCCCCGAATGCGGTGATGCAATAGAAAGGGGAACCAAATTTGACGAGGCCAGAATGGGGCAATGAGGATTATCGTCCTCTGAAGTTTGTTGGCTTTCTGCAGAAACTTTGCAATCAGGGGAAATGGAGGAAAAGCATACAGGAGACCCGGGGGCCAATCGTGCACCAGCGCGTCCCTGGGGACTTCCCTGGAGGGGGTAATAGGGCAAAGTAGCTCCTGCATTTGGCGTTCATTGGAGACGCAAACAGATCGCAGGAAGGCTGGCCCCACTTGTGAAATATCATGTTCGCAATTGACTGTTTGAGGGACCACTCGTGAGGCAACAGTATTGCTCTGCTCAGCCTGTTGGCTATGACGTTGGATGACCCCGGGATGTGCGTTGCGATCAGAAAGCGACCCGTGGACTCTGCCCATTGCCAAATTCTCATGGCCTCTCTGCATAGTTGATAAGACCTGGTTCCCCCTTGCTTATGTACCAGACTACGGACATGTTGTCTGTCTGAACTGCAATAGTCCCTAGAGGAAGCTAAAAACACTGCCCTCAACTCCAGAACATTGATGTGCAGATTGTACTCCAGATTGGTCCATTCGCCTTGGACTGTCTGTCCCTGAAGGATGCCCCCCCACCCAATCAGGGAAGCGTCCGTGGTTATCGTCGCTGACGGTGTGGGTAGCACAAATGGTCTTCCGCTGGAAAGGTTGCAAGTCTGAAGCCACCAAGTTAGGTGTGATTTGCATGTGTTTGTTATCAGAATTTCGTGTGTCAGAGGTAGCTGTTGGAACGACCATTGTGCAAACAGCAGCCATTGTAGAACTCTCATGTGCAGTCTTCCCAATGGTATCACAATGAGAGGAGCTGCCATGAGACCCAAGACCTTTAGAACCAGTTTTGCCGGGAATTTTTTGGACGACAGAAGGAGAGAAATGTTGTTTTGAAGTGCGACTATCCTTTCTGTAGGAAGCCTTAGAATCAAATGATGCGTATCTAATTCTGCTCCTATGAATAAGATATGCTGTGATGGCTGTAGTAAAGATTTTTCGAAATTTACGGAAATTCCGAGGTGAATACAAAGTTGTAGGGTGTAATCCCTGGCCTGCATCAGTTGATGCCGGGTGGTGGCAGACAGGAGCCAGTCGTCCAGATATGGAAACACCTGGAATCCTAGGCGCCTCAGATGAGACGCTACCACTGCCATGCATTTGGTGAAAACCCTGGGGGCTGAGGTCAGACCAAAGGGCAGGGCTCGAAACTGGTAGTGACTGGCTCCCAGCCGGAAGCGCAAATGATCCCTGGATGCCCTGGCCATTTTGATGTGGTAGTAGGCGTCCTTCAGATCTATTGAGCACATCCAGTCGTCCTTCTGTAGGAATGGAAGGATCGATTGAAGCGTGACCATTCGGAACTTTTCCTTCTTGACAAAGGTGTTGAGGTTGCTTAGGTCCAGAATCGGCCTCCAGTCCCCTGTCTTCTTTGGAAGTAAAAGAACCTTGAGTAAGTCCCGAATCCTTTTTGGTCCGCTGGGACTGGTTGGATGACTCTTTTTCTAGCAGCTTTGAAATTTCTATAGCTGCTGGGTCTCGCAGATGGGCGGTACATCTGGGAGTTTTTCTTTGGAATGGGGTGGATAGGAATGGTATTTTGTAACCTCTGGTAACAACACTTTTTACCCAGTTGTCTGTAGTAAAGTTTTGCCAGGCCTGAGGGTATAAAGCTAAGCGACCCCTGACTGCCTCCAGAGCAGGACAGTCGGGCCTCCTCTCAGGAGTGCTGGAAAGGTTTTCCAGGGGGGGTATCCCTGTCACCTTGGTTTTGCGGACCCCCTCTGCCGCCAGGGTGGCGTCTTCCACCTCTGCCCCCTCCTCTGCCTCTAGAGGGGGCATCACCCTGTGTGCCTGGGAAAGATCCTTGGGGTTTTCGAAACCACATTTTCCCACCACGTTGCCCTTTGGGGTACGGTCTGGAAGGGGTGGAAAAACGGACTCTGACCACAGACAGAGTCTTTCCCTCCTGTTCACACCGGGTAAGGGTCTCCTTTAATTTAGGGCCAAAAAGTGTGGCACCATCAAATGGGGCGTTAGTAAAGGAAGACTTGAAGGCTTCCGCAAATGAACATAAGCGCATCCAGGATTTCCTACGAAGAGCAATCGCTGAAGCCGCTGCCCTACTCGATCCTTCGGCTGCGTATGATATCAGCCTCATGGATGAGTTAACATGGGATGTAAGGGTATTTAGATGTGCTGAAACTTTCTCTGAGACCGCAGCATCTGTAGTACCCTGGAGGGTATCTCCCAACTCTTTGACTAGATCCCTCTGTAAGCGTGTAAAATGGGTCAAATAGTTCAGGGACCGCATAGAAAAAGCCGCTGAACTAAAAATGCGCTTCCCGTATCTGTCCATAGTCCTAGAATCTCTGTTAGGCGGATGGACAGATGAGGAAGATTCTGACATCTCCTTTTTCGTGGCCGCTGCCACCACCATGGTGTCCACTGGAACTCCTTTAGTGAGGTAAGCCTTGTCTTGGGGTGCAGTGATGTACTTATTAGGCTTCCTAGGGACCGGTTCCACCGTGTCAGGTGTCTCCCAAGCCCTTCGAGCAATCAACTCCATTAACTCATCGAAGGGCGGAGTGACCCAGGAGGAGGAAGGGCGAGCACCAAATGCCTTCAGCAAGACTGACTCATCCTCAGAAGGGGGGAGGGACTGCCAATCACCTCTCTGCTTCAGGATCTCCAAGATCTCAGAACAAGAGACATCTTCTGAAGGTGACTTTGGGGACCCTTCTGACTCATCCAAGTCAGTATCGGATGTTAAAGATTCTTGTGGAGAATCTAAGTGTCTCCTCTTACACAATCTTTTCCTAGGGACCTCTTGGGGAGCATCGAAGAAGCCTCCGAGGAAGAGGGGGCACCCTCCAGGGGTGGCTGAGACACCGGTGCTCAACGCTTGGATGTGGCCGTTGGTGCAGAGGAAGATAACGGTCCTTTATGGGGAGGAGAGGCTGCTTCTACTGATGTGGTTGTCTGGGTAGACAACACCTTCCTCATGAGATCGAAGGCCCCGGGTCCCGAGTCGAGGAATCTCCCGGTTCAAGAAATGGGAAGAATCCCGAGACAGGCACCGAAGGCATCGACCCGAGGACGGAGCCGAATCGATCCGCCCGAGGCCCCGAGAGGAAGAGTCGGAACCAAACGTCGGTTCGACTCTCGGCCCCGGAACCAAGGACGGATCGTCGGCTCCGAGACTCCGGTACCGGATCCGACGGAGTCGAGGTGAAAGGAGCAGACCGAGAAAAGGACGGTTCTGGCACCGAGGGCTCCACAATCAGTAGATCAACCTCTTCCGGCTCCAAAGACTGGACAGGTCTCGGAGGAGGAAAGGATGGAGATAATGGGAGGCCTTCAAGTTTCGACACCAATTGGGTGGAAACCGAGATAAGTTTGGATAGGGCCGAATGTTCCAATAACTTCTGCACCACACGGTCCACATCGATATCGGAGAGCTTAGAAGAACGGGTCGAAGGAACCGAAGACGGAGCCGACCTCAATAGTGTCGAGGGAGGGAGCTCCATCACCGGTTCCAAGACTCGAGGCTCGGAAACTGACAACAGTTGAACACTCGGCCCCGAAGTCTGTGGAACTGGTGATCTAACTTTAGTCGAAGAGCTCGGAGCCGATGACTTGGGCTCCGACGTCTTCGATTCCTTCGAGGACTTGGATGCCTGGTCAGAAGCATCCAGAGCCTCCTGAAAGGAAGGTTTTAATAAACCCCTGTCCATAAGTTTCCTGCGCCTATCTGTCATGACCCTCCCACTGAAAGAATGACAAATAGAGCAGTCTTCTTGCAGATGGAGAGGGCCAAGACAGTAGACACAGGAACTATGATTGTCAGTTACTGACATTTTTTGCCCACATTGGCAACGCTTGAACCCTGATTTGGCCTTTTCAGACATGTCACTCTAAGTAGAAAAATAGTCAAATCCAGTAAAAAGTCAAGTCCGGTAAAATTGTCAAATCCAGTAGTGAAAGTCAATCCGGTTGTCAAATCCAATAAGGGGTGGTAGGCCCCGAAGAGAACTCTAACTAAGTTTTATAACTTAACGGTACCGAGATTCCCTTATACCTTACCACACACACACAATTTATCACTAAATAGCTTATAACACTAAAGTACCAAGAAAAAATACAAGAATAAAATTCTAAATCTTATCTGAGGTGCTCGAGCTCGACCCAGTGATGCGAACGCTGCAGCGGCAAACTAGATCTGAGGTAAAGGCAGAGGGGGATTGTGGGTATTAGGTGATCTCGAGCTTCTTCTCGATGCAGAGCTTGCAAGCGGCCGACACGGAGCCGAGGATCGGCTCCGAACCCATGTGTAAGAACAAAGGCGAGATTGAACACTCTCACATCTATTTATATGCGCACCCCGAACAGACACCAATCTGGCTAACAGATAAAACAATGCTCCTACTTAAGAGTGAACCTGCAAGCTACCCCAACGACGACATATAAACTATACACAGGAACTGATGCTGACAGAGTTTATAGTCATTTAGAAGAAAACTCGATTAGGACAGTAGAACAAAAGGGCAATAAAAGAAAGTCATATGGAACAAAGGAACACTTGTTGTTAAAGTCATAGTAGTGAACTGTAAAAAGCAGAAGAAACTAAGTATGGTATGGATAGACTATAAAAAAGTATTTGACAGTATCCCACATTCATGGATAAGACAGTGCTTAAAAATCTATGATCGATTTTACATTACAGCAACCTTGAAACAGTGGCAAACCACTTTGCAGTTAAGCCATGATAACGGACAAATTATTCCAGGATAAAAACTCAAAGGGGGATATTCCACTGTGACTCTGTCACCACTGCACTTTTGTCTTACCCTTAACCCATTAAGCTGTCTACTTACAGATTAGGTCATGGCTACAGTATGGCACCCAGCAAACAACAAAATGTAAAGACTTCTCATCTTCTTTTTATAGATGGTTTAGAACTGTATAGTTCATCAGATGAGAAAGTAAGAGCAGAAGTGCAAGTGGCCAAAACCTTTTCAGATGATACAAGAATGTCATTTGGTCTTGACAAATGTGCAAAAGCAACCGTTAAAGCAGGAAAGCTGCAGCATAAAAAAAACATCAGTTTGGAACAGGGATGCAATATAAAAGAACTTGAGCAAGATGGAGTGTATAAATATTTGGGAATTGCTGAAGGATCAACAATAAAACACGAACAAATGCAAAAAAAATTAGTAAGGAATATTTTAGAAGTATTAAATTAATACTGAAAACGAAATGTTGACATCTAGGAACAAAGTCTAAGCTGTAAACCAATTTGTTTTTCATATCCTAACTTACAGTTTTGGAGTGACTGATTAGGTCCAAAAGGTGTTCGATATGTTGGACAAGAAAACAAGAAAGCTGCTTCATGCCCATCAAATGATTTATAAAAATCACTGCATACCAAGACTATGTATTTATTCCCTGTTCTGAAGGAGGTACATGCCTCCTTAAAATTGATTACATGTACAGATCTGCAATTGTGGGACTACATACATATCTGCTGACCTCACAAGACCCAAACATAGTTAAAGTTTTGAAACATGAGGAGAATAAGTCTACGATGACTTCCCCGCTTAGTTTAGCAGAAGCATATTGGCGTCAAGAATGGAAATCAAATCAGAAGTAGATAAAAATCAGGCAGCAACTGAATGTGCCAAAAAACAAAAGAAAGCATGTAAGGTGAAGGATCAGATGCTAAGGCAAGAAATGTGGAACATGCATAAATATAGCTGCAAGTATAGAAAACACTTGGAAGAACTTCATGCTGATCAGGATCAAATGCAGGAATGGTTAAGGAGAGGTGAATTTAAACCAAAAGATGAAAGGTTAATATTAGCGGCCCACGATAGTGGACTATGTACATGTTGGTTTCCAAAGTCCACTGAACATGTGGATGTGGGAGTGACAGACAACTGTAGGTTTTGTAAAACAAAATTGGAAACATTTACACATTTTGTTGCTGGTTGTGATATACTAATGGCAGAAGGACTGTATACTGAAAGACATAATAACATGGCAAGACTGTTACATTGGGGATGTGCAAACATTATAATACTGAAGTAGCTGAAAAACGCTGGAAACCTGAGCCACAAAGCATTATAAAAATAATGCTTATATCACATGGGATCACCCATTACAAACAGTTAAAAAATAGATGCAAGAAAACCAGATATAGTAGTCCATGTAAAGAAAAAAAATAGCACTGATCATTGAAATTGTTACACCCAGTGACTACAGTGTCTTACATGCAGAGAGACAAAGTCATAAAATACCAGGATTTGCAGGCAGAAAACAGGGCAATGTGGAGGAAGGATACCTCGAAAGATCCAAAAGTAGTAGGAGCAATGAGTCATAAAAAATAATTTACAATTGCAATACATGTAACTCAGACGAACTGCAGGAGTCATTACCAGACACATTGCCGGTGCTGCGAAGAGCACTTCTGGCTAGCATCAAAGACTGAAACAAAATTAATTTCATGAATTTTAACCATATTTTGACTTAGAAATGGGTTCCATTTCCGTCATACTATTAGAAACCCAAAAGACTTGGAGAAATTAAAAAAAGAGATTCATACTTCTCAAATGATAAATAAAAAATCAGTGTATACTAAGATTATATATGCTATTCTCTGAAGGAGGTATGGGCCTCCTCAAAACTGATTACATGTATAGATGTGCAGTTGAGGAACTGCATATATATCTGCAAAGTTCAGGAACATGTGGGAGAAACAGACAAATGCAGGTTCTGTAAAAAAAAGAATTAGAAACAGTTACATATTGTTGCTGGGTGTGATATACGCATGGCAGACCATGTGTACACTGAAAGGCACAGTAATGTGACAAAATGGTTGTAATGGGGATTGTTAAAACACTATAATATAGAAGTAGCCAAGAAGCACTGGAAACATGAACCACAAAGTATTATAGAGAATGATGAAGTGTACATCTCATGGGATTGTTCATTACCAACAATTCACAGTGAAGGTGCTGTGAAGAGCAATTTTGCCTAACAACACAGACTGAAGCAATACTAATTTCATGAACTTTAATTATACCTTGACTTAGGAATGGGGTTCATTCCCATCATGGTATTAGAAACTAAAAAGATTTGGAGAAATTAAACCAAGTGACCTGGTAAAGGTGGGTTATTCTGGGGGATTGTGAGGGGGCTGAATCCATGAGTTTATAGAGCATCTGTAATGCATTATGCTCTCTAGTGCCTCAGAATTGGCGATAGGTGACAAAGCCAGATACTAAATTCTCACATTGGAAAGTGGGTGACACTTTGTGGATTTTGTATACATGTTTTACAAAAGCTACTGACTTCCCCTTTTTAATATTTTATATTTAGTATCAGTTTCTTAGTATGCATCAGTATGGATTATAATGTTAAATCAAAGAGAAGTAGTGGTGAAGATTATCTTGATGAAAAAAATATGTGTCTAAGACTTACATGTTTTAAGTTAAACCAAGAATACATTCTTTATTTTATGAAAGCAGGAAGAAGACTAGACCAGTGGGGCAAATGTATAACAAAAAGGGCACACAACAGGTGTAAAAATAACCAGGTAGAAACAATTTGCACAGGCATAATTCAGATGAGTGATGGTCTGCAAGGGAGTGGATTTTAGTCTCTCCGACAGCTTGGAAACACTATCAAACTTGAGGTTATGGTTCAGAGTTTACAATGTTTTTTATGGTTAAGGATTTAAGCATACTTTACTAGGATGTTAATGGACTAAAGAACCCAGTCAAAAGGGATAAGTTGATTATTTTCATACAGGGGAATGCACCTCATCTATTTGATTTATAAGAAACTCATTTAGCTGTGAGGGAGAATAAGAAGTTAAAGTTTGGGTATTGGAAAGGTTATCTCTCAGGTTACTGAGACGCTAGATGGGGGTAGGGTGGGGGTGGCACTCTACTCTTGGCATAAACTTCTCCACTCAAGGTACATGAGTTTTGGAAAAATAATGTACAAAGATGGAGTTGCTGGTGCTGGTGCTGGAATCAAATAACTTCAGCTAGTATTTATGTTACACCTAGAATAGAGCAATTGCAATGGGTTTTCATCATCTTTCAAAGGAGGGTAACCATACTCACAAGTGATTGGAATAAAACTAATAATATAATGGAGGGGAATGCTGGCTTTTAAGCAAATGAAAGTGCATCCCTTGGGAAAGTTTTTTCCGACCTTTTGTAAAATTTTAGGTTTTACTAAATGTCCGTATAATGCATTGAGGCTCAGAGGAATACAGATCCTATTCAGAAAATATACTTCCTATCTCAGGCTTGACAGGGAATATAAACAGAGGAGCTTCTTAATTTGTTAGTACTCTAACAGTTCTGTCCTATGGTGGGACATGAACCATGTGACTTAAGTTTTAAAGATAGCTGATGGAAATATACACACAGAAAAGCACTAAACATTTCCATCAGTTGTTTAAAACATCAGAATTTTAAAGAGGGATGTGCAGACAAACAGTTTTGGAGGATTTCAATCTGGGAGGGCAGTCGCATGTCAAGGAAATGGGATTATTTCAAGAAAGAACTGATTTTGATGATGATAAAAAGGCATCTAGCTTGTGGTTTGCTGACAAAAGTAGGTTCACTGAAGCCAAGAGAAGAACGTAGCTTTCCAGAAGCAGTCTGATGATCTGGCCCAGAAATTTTAGAAAAACTGAAAAGGCAAACAGGATGTGTTGAATTTTTGTGATGAAAACAAATGACTAGCAAAGGGTGGCAATAATTAGTCTTCACTTTTATAAATGTATGAGATCCCTTTAAAACTTAGGTCACATGGTTTACATCATTGCTATTCAGTTTCTGTCTTATACAAGTGGTACAGTGAATTATTTTCTGTTTAAACTGTGAGCTTTGGCCAGCTAAGATCTGCATGCAATCAACTGAATGCATAAGTGAAGTTAAGTAAATTTTTATCTGCACTTTTTTCAAATAATACACAATTTAAATGCATTTGTTTGTGTTGCATTGAGCAATATCTAGCTGAAAGTTGTGACTCTGTTTTTTTCAGTTAAGGCTTGTTAATAAACCTGCATAGCCAGTGATAAGTGGGGTAGTTTACGTCATTGTTATTCAGTTTCTGTCTTATACAAGTGGTACAGTGAATTATTTTATGTTTAAACTGTGAGCTTTGGCCAGCTAAGACCTGCATGCAATCAACTGAACGCATAAGTGAAGTTAAGTAAATTTTTATCTGCACTTTTTTCAAATAATACACGATTTAAATTAATTTGTTTGTGTTGCATTGAGCAATATCTAGCTGGAAGTTGTGAGACTGTTTTTTCAGTAGGTCCCCACCCACCCTCGCTGTTTTTGTTTTGATGTTAATCTTGGTGGCTTTGAAATTGCCCGCCCCTCTTGT
Organism: Protopterus annectens; assembly: GCF_019279795.1. Lineage (NCBI taxonomy): Eukaryota > Metazoa > Chordata > Ceratodontiformes > Protopteridae > Protopterus > Protopterus annectens. The sequence goes on along the minus strand of NC_056727.1, from coordinate 676,043,792 downwards.
AAATTTGCACTTGGATACTCCTCCTGGGCCCATCTCATTTGTCCACTCAAAAAAAAAAAAAATGTATCTGCTTTTACTGTATTTGTGTTTCTTCCTACTTTATTTTGCTTTTGCGTCATCTCGTCATCTTAAAAGTACTCAATTGTATTTACTACTCCTTGGTGTAACTCATGCTAAGCCTTTCAGTTTAAGCACTTGGGCTTCAGACCAGTTGTTTTACATTAAGAAGGTTTGTGGTCTGCACTGTAGTGGCAGAACAGGTAGCTTACATCCTTCTAAGTTGGGAACTGCTGGAGGGCTCAGTGACTGTTATTCTAAAAGTGTATTAATTCTGGTTTAAGCACTTGGGCTTCAGGCCAGTTATTTTACATTAAGAGGGTCCGTGGTCTGCACTCTTGTGGGAGGAGAGGCTGGACTCTGCCCTTCTGAGCTGGGAATTTCTGGTTAAAGGCTTATAGTGCCTGCATATTTGAACTGCTTCTTACTTAAATTGGTACACCTTGTTTGCTGTAGCATAGACTAGCTCCAGGCCTGCTGAATCTAGCTTTGTTTGTATAACTTGAGCACTAATCCAGGCATTCTTTAAAGTATTCAATTGCATTTATTACTGCTTGGTAGTAACTTGATTAAAGTGTAGCTATCATTCTAAGTCTTTTGGATTAAGCACTTGGGCTTCAGACCAGTTGTTTTACATTAGGAAGGTTTGTGGCCTGCACTGTGGTGGCAGGACAGGTAGCTTATATCCTTCTAAGTTGGGAACTGCTGACTGAGGGCTCAGTGTCTGTTATTCTAAAAGTGTATTAGTTCTGGTTTAAGCACTTGGGCTTCAGACCAGTTACTTTACATTAAGAAGGTTCGTGGTCTGCACTCTTGTGGGAGGAGAGGCTGGACTCTGCCTTCTGAGCTGGGAATTTCTGGTTAAAGGCTTATAGTGCCTGCATATTTGAACTGTTTCGTACTGAAATTGGTACACCTTGTTTGCTGTAGCATAGACTAGATCCAGGCCTGCTGAATCTAGCTTTGTTTGTATGCTGCTTGTTGTTTGCTTATTTCCCTGAAACGCTAATTCCACCTAAAACGCGGCTTTTCAGTGCTTCTGTGGATCCCTAGTGATATCTGCATTGCTTACTGTACTTATTTCCTTGTTTCACTTGAAAGTTACTGTTTGTCGTTTTTGCATTTAAGTTACCTGTAACACATTGCATTTAAGTTACCTGACACTTGCTCACTAAAGCAATTATATAAGTCAGCACTAAAAAATTAAAAGCACTACACCCTCACAAACTCCCCTTGAGTACCTTGTTCCCCATTGGCCCTTTATTTCAATTATAAAGGAATTCCCAATACTATTCTAGCATGTCGAAAGGTCAGTTGTCAATCTCCTCTCCGGTCCAGCTGGTGAATCTGGGAATCTTGAGGCAATGTTACAACTGCCTCATGTACACAGACAACCCTCTCCTCCTCCCAACAAATTCCAACACATGTGAGAGATGCAACCATATAGCCAAACTGGAGGCTAAGCTCTCTTAACTCAGTACTGGCGTAACCAGTCAGGAGGAGAAGGAAACCACACTCACTACAATTCCAGTCTCGCATAGAACTACCACGACAGCAAACCAAACACAAACACACAAAAACATACTCGGAGGCTCTAAATAAAAATCTGCCTAAGCAGCAGAGACCGCCAAAGCAGACACCCAAGCAACCGCTACCCCAAAACAAAACACGTGCAACACATAGCTCACAAAGCCAATGTGCCGAACAGTCACAGCCCTTAAGGCTAAACAACACACCTGATACACTTGTAATAGGTGACTCTATCATCAGGCACACTGACGTCACCAGGCTGAACAAGGAAAAGGCCATGTTGAGCTGCCTGTCGGGAGCTAGGATCCGCCACATAACACAAGCACTCAGGTCACTCCAAGGCAAGTACAAATATGACTCAGTCATTGTCCATGCTGGTGTGAATGACCTGAGACGTACCTCCCTGGACTACATGAAAAGAGACATAGAGGAGATCTCTGAGCATGTAGCCCAGGCCGGTATGACCCTGACCTTGAGTAGCATCTTACCCTCACCAAGAATGATGCCACAATATGAAGATAAGATGATCAATTTCAACAATTGGTTTAAGTATTGGTGTCATTCAAAGGGGATCCAATGCCTGTCAGCCTGGGATGACATGCTCGACAAGCCACGATGCTTCACTAGGGATGGCTTGCACCTGTCACCCCTGGGCTTTCAGATATTGGCAAAGGCTCTTGCTACCCCCATAGTGCCTTTTTTAGGCAAGGCTCAAAAGACAAACCCACCACCATAGGTATCACAAGGGATAAGAAACTAAGAGTAATGCTACTCAACGCCAGAAGTCTAAACCTCAAGATGCATGCACTCTAAACTCTCCTTAGCATGGAAAACATAGATATCTGTGCAGTAACAGAAACCTGGTTCAAGGCTCCCAAGAGCACCCCAGCACTACCAGGTTATACCTCATACCATGCTTTTCGGCCCCAAAACTTGGACCGAACCACAAAAGGAGGGGGAGTATCAATATTCGTCAAAGATACCCACACCTCCAGGTTGGTGGCACAGCACAAAGCATCAGAGATTATCCATGTGCAACTAACAGTGGGTAAAAGCTGCCTTCCAGTTTATAGCCTGCTACAGACCACCCTCCCAAACCCAGGAACCCCACTTGACCTTCCTGAGAACACTGGAAAATATGAAGGTCTCTCCAAACACCATTATATTGGGCGACTTCAACTACCCACACATAGACTGGGAGCATTACTCTAGCTCCAACACCCTAGCCCAAAGGTTCCTAGAATTTATAAACTCAAATGCTATGGAACAACTTGTTACCACTCCCACAAGAGGAGAAAACATACTGGACCTGATCATCACCAACATGGGAACTCTATGCTCCAGACCAGAAGTGTATCCCTCACTGGTAAGATCAGACCATAAACTAATCTCACTGAATATTCACATCCTGACCCCACCCCCTGCCCAGAAAACCACAGTGAAAAACTTCTCTAAAGCAAATTTCACACTCCTCAAAACTGAGGTGGAATCCGTCAGAGCCCCCGGGCCTGTAGAAAGTACGGCCCAGACCACAGAATCCTTTATAAACACATTCTATGAACACCTTCAGGAATGCATGGATCATGCAATCCCAAATAAAACCAAGACCCAATCCTCCAAAGGAAGACGTCCTGTCTGGTGGACCCCAGCCATAAACAAACTATACAATAGAAGGAGGAAGCTACTACATGATAGAGCAAAATCCCAAAAAGGGAAGGCATCTCTGATCAGTATTAGCAAAAAACTACGGGCACTCATAAAATCATCTAAGGCCAGCCTAGAGAGAAAAATTGCACAGGACACTAAGGATAATCTCAAGGCTTTCTTTAGTTATGTTAGGAACCTGGGTGGGAATTCCCAGATATGCTCAGAATTGGTCCAAAATGACAAAAAATACACCGAACCCACAGACATTGCCAACATCCTAGCTGACAGGTTCAGCACAACCCCCACCAAAAGGGCAAATATCTATCCCAGCAGAGTGCTGCCCCCCTGACATCTCAGATGCTCAGGTAAGAGCCACCCTCTCCAAAGCAAAAAACACAGCATCAATGGGACCAGACGGTGTCCCGGGCTGCATCCTACATGAACTCCAAGAAGAGCTAAACCCAAACATAAAACTACTGTTCAATCTCAGCCTTACTACAGGATATGTACCCAAAGAGTGGCGTACAGCAACAGTGGTCCCTCTCCACAAAGGTGGTGCCTCAACGGATCCTGGAAACTATCGCCCCATAAGCCTGACTAGCTTCATCTGCAAAGTTATGGAAAGGATCATCATGGACCTCATAAATAAAGATATTGGGGACCTACAGACACTGGATCCTACCCAGTTCGGATTTGCTAAGGGCAGATCCTGCCTCTTAAACCTAGTCAATTTCTTTGAATCAGTCACCAAGGCCATTGACGAGGGGAAGGTGGTCCACACAGCCTACCTGGACCTCGCAAAAGCCTTCGATACAATACCCCACTCTGGCATTATAGATAAGCACTCCAGCTTAAATCTAAACCCCTATGTCACTAGATGGGTTGCAAACTGGCTCAAGGACAGAGCCCACATGGTTAGAATTGCTGGAGCCATGTCAGACTCCAAACCAGTTACAAGTGGCATCCCACAAGGCTCAGTCCTGGGACCTCTCTTGTTCGGTATATATTTCTCGGAGGTACAGGCCAACATGGAAGGACTGTGGCTGACCAAGTTCGTAAATGACTGCAAACTGGGTGCCATAATCGACTCTCCAGCCGACACAAGCATCCTCCAAAAGGGCCTCATAGAAACAGACAACTGGTGCCAGAGCCATGGCCTCAAGCTAAATGCCAAAAAGTGTATAGTCATCCCCTTTGTCAAAAACAAAGTGCCCACAAATTACCACATAGGTGGTTATCCATTAAGTACGGAAGAAGTAATTAGGGATCTGGGGACCCAAGTTGATAACAATCTCTCATTTGACAACCACGTGGCCAAAATGGTTAGAAAAACATTTTATATAGCCCACCTAATCATGAAGGGATTCATATCTAGATCAGGGGAGGTCATCGTGCCTCCTTACTCATCCCTCATCAGGCCCATAATTGAGTACAATGCCTCTTTTGGGATGTACCTTACCAGACACCTGCAGCAACTGGAAAGACCCCAAAAGTACCTCACCAAGAGGATCAAAGGGCTCAAACAGATGCCATATGCTGCCCGGTTAAAGAAACTCCAGCTCTACTCAGTGGCATACCGCCTGCTCAGAGGCGATCTGTGCCTGAAGTATAAAGCCATGTCCAACCCGGAATTAATGGACATGCTGCACCTCAGAAAATCCAAATCCCATCAAGCTACGCGCTCGAGAGACTTGAACCTCAGCACTGAAATAAATAGGACATGCTGGAGGGACAGATTCATAACCCAGAGGCTCCCTTCACTCTGGAATAAAATCCCAGTCCAGGTTAGGCAGAGTCCCTCATTGACTCTCTTCAAGAGGAATCTTGATGAGTGGATGGGAGATCGTAGGTTTACCCCGGGTATCACTTCTGTGTCACTGTTAGACAGAGGCACAGTACACTAACCTCAAAAAAGGGCATAGCAAAATTAATTTAAAATGGGTGGCGAAAGCCAAACACACTCTGGCTAGGCTTATAAATGCCCTAGGGCAGATAGCCTAGTATGAACCTACGAACCTATGAACCAATCAGCACTAGCTTTTAATGTTAAGACAGCAAAAATGGGATAGATCTGTTAGTAGAATAAGACTGAGAAATAGAAATGTACTTGAGATCCTCATGAGATTATGGAAGTAGTTTGAGAATAATGCATGGCTGTAAGTACCAGGATCATTAAGCCTTCAACTTATCATATTTTCTCTTCAAAAGTATTGGGAATAAATGCTTAAAAGAAAATTATTGCCAGAGCAGACCAAGAGCTTTATGACACATACCTCAGATAAAGAACTGAGGCAGGTGTCAAAAGCAAGTTTCAGGAGCAAGAAGGCTGTCTACTAACTTCTGGAAATCAGATAATGATAGTTTGACTCAGGCTTGGATACAAATAAGAAATCAAGTTCTAAAGGATACATACATTACACTCTGTTAGAAAGGAGGCTGCCATCTCAATTATCTGAAGGATGGAAAATATATTTTGTTATTGTCTTCCTACAGACCTAAACCCATTATCAAATCATAATTACAAGGTACTCATGGCAACAAGAATGGACAAGAGGCTGTTGCAAGTTGAAGTGTACTGTTTAATTACAAATTAGCCAGGAAAAATGTCACTGAAAGACACTGCAAAACATTTATTTCTTAACTAATTAGCAAGCAAATACATCCAATATCTGACTTGTACAACAAAATATATTACACAAGCATCACATCTCCCCTTGACTGGGCTAGAACCCAATTCTCTGTAACTGAAGCCATTAAGTACATGCTATGTACATACTAAATCATGTTAAGTAAATGATACATACAGAATTTACACTGTCTAGTCTTGTTTATAGTATGCACAACAGTTTTGTTTCTTGACTCATCTAACTCCATTGTTTCATTTTAATCTGTGAGGGAAGATCCATTTTCCCTAGAGAGAGACAGCAAGGTTGCCATATTCTGTACCAGAATGTATTACTTATTTTAGCACTCATGGCTGGGATCCAGAAGATTTAACACAATGCTTGGATAAATCCAGATACTTCAAACAAATCTGTCTGAGTATATTTACAATGATATAGTCACTCTTCCAATTGAATTTTTCTAAATAAATTTCTTGAAATGAAACAGATGCACCTTTCTACTTATTTTGAAAGAGGGAACAGCATGTATCCGCATCTATCTGATTCTCAAGCTAAATTAGGGGAGTGTGGAAAGGGCAGTCAATGCTGCATGTGTCTCAGTATAATTCCATTTATATTAAATTGTCTTGTTGTCTGATTAATTTTAATATCTTTTACAATTATTTTATTCAACAATGAAGCTTCCTATTTAATATCCCTGCATTATCAGGGTTACATAAGTAATTAAACTCTGCAGATCATTAATTAGCCTCCTTTGATTTACAGGTCATGTTCAGGTAACCTTGCTTGCTTAACTGCATGATGCTTCATCCTGAAATTGTGGTTTCCAGGCTTAACTGCTCTGGATTATTGTAGTTTTGTTAGGGGGACAGAAAATATCTGAAAATAATTAAAGATGATAATCCTAATACATACTGCAAATAAATTGTATCAAGTGCTTGCCATTGCTTGTCTGGATGCTGAAAAAGTATCTGACAAAGCAAGAATGAGTGTTTTTGATGGAGGTGCTTGGGAGGGTAGGTGTTCCTGAGAACTTTGTGTCTATTATCAGCAATTTATACAGCAGTTCTAGCTTAGGTAAAAGATCTTGGTGCATCTTTCCAGATAATTTCCTCTGAGGAAAGATACTAGGCTGTCTGCTCTACATATTGGATCTTTAGCAATGTTACTAAGATGGTCTTTTTTTGGAGGTGTATTGACGGGCAACAGATTGTGAAGAAATGTATGTTTGCAGGTGACATCGTAATCTACAATTTATATGACTAATCTTGAGTGGGACTTGGTGAACTCTCTGAAGCTGTAGAAAAGTTTGCATATTTTCCAGGTGTAGTGTGAAGTAATTGAAAATAAAAAATCTTGCTTTCAGTTGTACTTGAAGTGGGAATGTTGTTAGAGCCTTTCACTTCTTCCAGGGGAAATGACACAATTAAGTATCTAGGAGTTAGCTTACTTATGATTTCATTTGCAAGATTTAAAAAAACATATTAACAAGGAGAAGCTGTTAATGTTTGACTTTGATCAAAAACTCCAAGCTCTGCAAATGTTTATCTTGCCACTAGTATTACATTCTGTCCAGGTCTTCCCTTCTCTCACCCATCAAGAATTTTCTCCACTTTAAAGGGATGTGGATTAGACGGTATCTGATTTGGGGAAAGGTGTGTAAACACTGGGATAAGTTAACTGTGTCAAAACAGAACAAAGATTTGAGGGTTCCAGATCTTCAGGATTAGCTTATTTTATCTGAAATTGTTAAGTGGAGTGATGACCTGGTTGAATGACCCTTTTGAGTCACAGGCCAGGTAAAACACAACATCCAAGGCTGACTTTTACAATGCTGCTGGACAATTTATAGTGGATGACATAATCATAGGATGTTTGAGAGAAGATGTTGGGAGGCCTGAATGAAACTGATGTGGAGTCATTAACAACTGTCAAAATATTTGCACTCTATGGGACTTTATTGCTGATTGCAGGATACACAGTTAAGCCCTTCTAGACAGACAGACACACACACACATACACACCAGTTGACCACAGTGAGATTAGAACCCCTACTTAAGTACATAGACTAGAGAACTTGATATTTAATACAAGCACCACAGCAAAAGTCTGACCTTTACAATGGTGTTGGACAATTTATAGTGGATGACATCATCAGTGGATGTTTCACAGAAGATGGTGGGAGGCCTGAATGAAATGGATGTGTAGTCATGTACAACTGTCAAAATATTTGTATTCCATGGGATTGTATTGTTGACTGCAGGATACACAGTTACACTCTTCTGACTACACATACACATACACAAACACACACACACACACACACACACACACACACACACACCAGTTGACATTAGTGAGATTAGGACCCCTACCTAAGTACACAGACTAGAGAACTCAGTATTTAATACAAGCGTCACGGCACAAGTTTAACTTTTATACCGCTGTTGAACAATTTATAGTGGATGACATCATCCCTGGATGTTTGGGAGAAGCTGTTGGGAAGCCTGTGTGAAATGAACGTGTAAATATGTATGACTGTTGAGATATTATAGTTCTTCATGTTATTGGATTGATGGTAGTAGGATATAGACTGATGTTCCTCTGACTATGCACACACACTTACACATAGAGACATACGCATAATGTGGCTGCTGTGCTAATCTAGCACATGTAATTATTTAGTTCCCATCTGAACAACACAGTACATGATAACTGCAATACAAGTAAAGTATGTATTTGCCTTGTCAGAGCTGTCTTTACAGATGATGCCATCATCATTATTATATGATCTAGGTGACATACTCTGTTATGAGAGTGGTGTGCAAAGTGTAGATGTAGCATTTCCTGTTGTGTTCCCAATGTGCAGGTATACTTTATGAGACAGCTTTACAAACTACATGCAAACACACAAATTGTCACATACAGACACACCCATTTATTGTAATCATATTTGTCTGTTCATATTTGTAAATAATTGCTGTCCATATTAGTACAAGTATTATACAATCTGAATGTGTATTATCAGTATAAAGATGTACATAATACATAATGCATTTTGGTCAGTATTTCTGTAGTGTAGTTGATATTTGGGAACAAGTACTGAGATGCCAAGTTTCAAGGGCATGAGTGCTGGTAACACAAGACTACAGTGTAAATATGTGTTCAGGCATTAAAAAGTGCCTCCCCATGGTTGTGTTTTTACATGTACTTTAATGGGATGAAGATTAACTGGGCAGTAAACATAAGTAATACATGCTAAGGAGCACTTTCCATAACGCACCACCAAGTCGCTGGTTTGTGCAATCGATAGCTAAGTGTTTGCATATGTGAGGTACACATTTAAGGACTTCTATTTGAACTTGAGAAGTACTTATCCATACTGGCTATGGTAGACATGACTAACAGATACTATGGTGATCACATATAGTTCATATCAGAATTATGTCATAAACTGTCTAACCTTAAAAAAAGGATTTATATTACTTTTTATGTTTGTGTGTAGTTAAGCAATGAGCAAATGTGAATCTCTGCTTCATTGATAAAATTATGATATTTCTATTGGTTTGCTTTCCTCCATGCAAACATGCTACATGCAGAGGCACAGCAGTCAGCAATTTGGATAGTACGTAGTGTAAAAAATACACTTGCTGCCTAGCTGACTCTATGGCAGCAGGTGTAAGAGCATTTAATTATTTTATTTGAGCCCAGATGATAGAGGGTTCGGATCCAGCTCTATCTTTTTTAAATATGTATTAATGATGTAATTAAATAATTACATGTGATAATCATTTGAAATGTGAGAGGAAATGATTAAAGTGAAGTACTGTATAAAAACAAACAATACTATCAAGTGATTTATGTCAACAGTACCCATATGGAGTTTCATAGTGATATAGTTATCAGGCAAAATAAATATTTTTTAAATGACATTTTTAATACAAGTGCCTTGATTCTACTTTAACTGCGTGTTTATTTAGGGCAGTGCGTTTAAGCAGCATTGTGTGGAGGTAACTGCACCATGCCAATGGACATGAAGAGCCATTCAGCATTGCTTGGCATTGGTGTGTAATGTGAAACTCTGCAAAAACACACAAGGGACTAAAAGTGAAGGGCTTCATTGGGGATTTCTTATTTGTGTGTGTGTGTGGTATGTGATTCTATTGTCTGACCATATTAAAGGTGTTAAAATGTGGTAGATAAAGTGGTGAAATGGGAGCTAAGCAGGGCGAAGAACAAAGGGAAAACAATATAGGAATGTGCAGTAGGGAGATAGGAAAGAACCAGACTATTCAGTTCTTCAACAGTGTATAATGAATATGTATAGAATATTAGCTGAAGTTAGACTGTGACCTCAATAAAGATGGGTGACAACAATGCAATCATATTGTATAGCCAACTGGACCAAATGAATTGTGTCAATAAGGCAAATGTGTGAAGTGGAGAGTTATGTATGGGACAATTTTTTTCTGGGGGACAGGTGCCCATTTATGATTTTTTATTTCAGCAAGAAAGGAATGTTGTGTAAGGGATATAGGTATTTCTGGGTCAGGTAAGTAGGGTAGGTGAGGAGTGGATGCAGACAAGATACAGGGATGGTGAGGGACACAACAAGTTGGGGGATACCATGATTGGGGACTGGGGGGACATCAGGTGCCTATGGCCGTCAAAACATGGGGACAGTGAGAATCTAGTCTTCACCCATAGAACTGTCATTACTGCCCCCTTACTCTGCTGGCTGTTGGAGTGCTTGATATCTTTGTTTTCACACCATTACAGAAAGCATCCTCTCCATCCAGTGGAGGCATGCACCAGTGGTGCTATGCATGGGATTCAGTTCACATAACTGAACGTTCACATCAGTGAACCACCATTCGTTGAGATGACAAAAGGAAATGTTTATTAAGTGAACATTCACATCAGTGAATTTCGAAAACAGGGAAGGTAAGTAGTTGGCCAGCATCAGCAAATTTGCCCTTTTCCCCACTGTAGTTGGATCTTGGAGTTGGTATATATAAGTGAGGGTGCAGTGGGCATAGCCCCCCATCTTGGTGGGTTTGACATATTGCTGCATGTGTGATGGTCATGATGTTGGCCAACTACTTAATTTCCCTGTTTTCAAAATTCGCTGTGAACATTCACTCTTGTCATCTCGACAAATGGTGGTTTGCTGATGTGAACATTTGATTATGTCGAGCTAGACATCCCTGTATGACCTTACGCACCATGCCTGGTATCTCCTGGAGAGTGACAAAATCCCCTCCTCTACCAAAACTCCAGGAGGGTACCACTGCACCAGCAGCCAGTGTGGTCTCAGGTAGTGCAGGGACAGCAGAGTCAGTACTGCCAGGTTGGGTCCCAGATGTACTGGACGTCGGTGCAGGAGCCGATGGAGTGGGGGAAGGGTAAGCCACAGTGGTTGGCCTACCTCCCAAATTGATGACATCAAAACTTTGTGACCACACATAAAAATAAAAAAAGAGAGGGCAATAAGGGTTGGGTAAGAGAAAAAAAGAGATAATTAGTATCATCATATGTGACATACAATAAATTACAACAAAATAAAAAATGTATTTCTACTTTTACATTTCAGTATACTTTTTAACAACTATAATCCATATAACTGATGATTGCTCCACGTAATCCTTACAATATGCATATATTGCACATATGCTTGATCAAATAATACAAATCAAGTTAACAGCAGGCCAATTTTGTTGAAATTATTATGCAATATTTTTAAGTGATTGTACTATACATTTGTTACTTGTAAGATTTGAACCCACAACGTCTGAACACAGTATTATAAGTGGCTCTTACAGCTGGCTTGTGCAACAGACTGAAGCATGCATGCTACTTACTATATGGAAGAGCAATACTTTAGATAAAATAATAGTTATGCTGTGCTGCATACATACCGCCTGCTTCCCTAATTCCTTCTAAATGCTCAGCATGTGCTTCCCTGTTCATTGCTATCTCCTGGTTGGTTGTAGAATGAAAAGGAGAGAACAAGAGAGGAGTATTATGCATACCAGTCTTGCCTATATGCAGCTTTCTATCTAAATTATCTTTATCTGTATACGTACACAACTGTGGGAGGTCAGCAGTCCTAAACTCATCCAGCCACTCATTGAGTGTATCCTGCTTGTGCCTTTTGAGATCATTAAAGTGGTGTTTGCATTGCCCTCCAGTGTGTGGAATACCAGTTGTACTGGAGCCCACCTTGGCCAGATTATTCCAAGCCTTAGATTTGTACTGAGACCTGGTATAATCATCTCCCTCTGCAGCAGCAGCAACAGCAGTCTTCATCTGTGGTGCTTTACAAGAAGTCCAATAAAAATTCTGGACTCCTCCACACCCAATTTTGAGCCCATAATTGGGCACCTTCCATTCGAGCTTCAGACATGTCTGCTCATGGCAAAAACCAACAGTTAAGAACATTTTCCCTCTAATTTGTGTTATCACATTTAATGTTAGTGCAGAAACCCACACAAATATGTCAACCAAGTTTGCTGGAAGTTAAGTGGAGAGCAACAGTGCCAAACACAAAGAAAGGCAGTTTATGAATTAAGGGTAAGGGCAATGTGACAGTTGGCATTAGTTTTTGTTTTGGATACTGCTGTACCTGTTAGCTGATTTAACTTTGCAGACATGGATTGAGGATATAAATTTTATGACCCGACACATTTTTGTGTGGCTTTACACATTGATAAAATTAATTTGTACAATGTGGAATTCAAACCTATGCAATATAGACAAAACATATTCTTCCACATAGGTGACTTTTCATTCCTGTCACAGAAGAAGTGCTTCTTGGGCATGCTCAATAATTATATATAAACACACATGAGAGAGTGAGGGGTTAACCATGTGTGTGTGACCTGACAAGACCTTGTTTACACATCCATGTGTGTATGAGACTCAATGAGGTCTGAAGTCCATCCAAGGCCAGAAAAAATAAATATAATTACAGAAACACAATTGTCAGTGTACTCTCAGTTACACATTAATTCATGAGCTTCAGTGGTATACATACTTTCTGTTATTTATAATTATATTTACATTGTTTTATATTTAATAAAATTGAGTGGACAAGCATTACTCTGGCTCTGTAACTGTGTAAATGTACAATAATAATTGTACTGATACCCACAGTTGCACATGTAATATATCTGTGATATCCTGTGCATGCCCAATGCACATGCTATAGATAGTTATTCTTATGTGTAAGTATCTTTCTACTGTTAATTGTTATATAATGTAAAGTGGAACAGTAAGAAAGGTTTGGCTTAGCTGGATTAGAACCCAGGCTCACCTGTACTACACCCCTTAACTTACAACTGCTGCCACAAAACCAACTAGGCAGCAGTTGTACATTTCCATATTCATTACTCTATATGTGTGCTAACCATTGTGGAACACTGCTTAGCATGTTTGTGAGGTGGCAAACCATACAAGATACAATGTATCCATTTTGAAATTGTCTACTGTCTGCTTACTCTCTGTAGGTGTCCTGGACCTGAAGGTGTTGCTTATTGTGTGGGCCATTAGACTGTGTTTGTGCAGAGTTAAGTGACACCAAAAGTGACAGGCAAAGCTCACATGGTATTATTCTTCTAAGAAGTGTTTATTAGGTTTAATCCTTAAAAGATGAATGTGGGACTTGAACCATGATCTACAGATAGTATATACTGTGTGGTTCATCATGTTTACCAGGTGTGCCACAAACACACTTGATTCACAGGTGTAATTTATGCAGTATTTATCAAAGAAGTATGTTAGATGAAATTTATTTGATTTATCCATTTCACTATGTTTGCGTTAAGCTGCACACAGATCAAATATTAATATTAAAAAACAAATATTAGAAAATACATTATAGGATACATTACAGATTTTTTACACAAGTCTGGATTTCAACTGTCACACCAATGAACCGACAAAACACAGTAAAGATGTATTTTCCCTCTTTGCCACAGAAAAAAGCTTTGCATCAGGAATGCAAATCATTGTGCATACAAGCAAATCCCATTTCATCCACAAGACTTATAACACTTGTACACTCTTAGTTGTTTATACATGTGTTAATTATGTATTTACTGCAATGACTGATCACACAACCATTTATAAGTACTGTTTGCAACAATGCAGATCTATCTTCTCTCTGTATTGTGTTCATTCTTCTCTTATCGGAGCAGTAAACTCAGACATGCAGTCTGTAAGGCATTTTGTATCATTGTGCTTAAAGTCTAAGAGAATATTAAATGACAATAATATACAGTTTTGAAAAAAGGGCAGGGGAGTTTGGCTATTAGTGAAGAGAAACTGAGAAATGTGTGCTGCTCACTTCCATTTGAAACCTTGATATATTTACTTCTACACTTTGTAAGTGTAACCTGGGTGACACATCCACTGCAGGTAAAAGAGTCTGAATTGCTGTTGTTTTTTTCCTTCTCCTACCAGTAATTACTCACAGTTGCAATCCATTAGCAATTAAGACTGAGGAAGTGCCTGCACTATGTTTACACCTGCCACACAGAGCCATAACATTGGAATTCAGCAATTATGACTTCACTACATCATTTGCATCTTCACCATGCTAACAGGCATAAATATACACGATATCAAGGTAATCATGTAGCTAGGGAACCTGAATGTGAGGACAGCTGTTTATGTGGACAACACAGAAGAAGATTGCTATTGCTTTGGATTTATCTTAATAGGAATATACACACACACACACACACACACACACACACACACACACACACACACACACACACACACACACACACACACACACACACACACACACACACACACACACAAAATAGCAAATGCAACTGTTATCTGTATGCACTTCTTAGACGTTTACTGATGGCTTACACATTTTTGTCGGGGCATTTTATTTCATCAGAAACACAGCCTTATTAACTTTCATCACAAGGGTTACTGTTACAACTGTTTATCTTACATTCTTCTATGTTATTTTAGTGAAATGTAAATATCCTATATTGTCAATGACACAAGGGTGTTAGCCTTCTAGGATGGCCCTTTGCACCTATAGGGGAGTGCTGGGCACAGGTAGAGGTGATTGACTTTTCTGTTGTAAATGTGTACACATTTTGTGAGAATTTTTTGGAAATCCCTTACAACAATTGTCTGATGCGTTATTCCTTGTGTGGTACAAATAATCATGTGCCTGTTGTTTTGGGGGTGGGGGAGCATAGTTCCATTTATATGTTGACACAATAAAAAAAAAAGAAATTATGTACTCATCATAACATTCATCTGTGTTGTCCATTTTCATTCTTCCTCAACCTGTGGGTTCGGTTCCGATCCTTGAAACTGACTCGACCACTGCAACAGCTTGTGAGAACCAAAAACTCTCAAGCTTATACCTTACCCACAATGCGCCTATCCCAATTATCTCAGATTGAGTTTGCTGATATAAAAAAAAGGCTTTTAAGGAGTCTATAGATGGAACGGCAGAAATATACCAAAAAAGGTAATACTCCATTTATCAGCCATTCTTCCAGAAATCAAGTGTAGGGGGTTGGAGGATGGGGAGTTGAGGAAGAATGAAAATGGACAACACAGATGGAATGTTATGGGAAGTACATAACTTCTTTATCTGATGTTGTCAATTTTCATTCCAGCCTCAACCTGTGGGATGGAGTCCCCAGCTACCTTATACACTGGGTGGACTTAAGGAAGGTTATTCCTAAGTACCACTGAGCCGAATGATGCTCTACCCTGGAGACCAGATCCAATTTGTAATGAGAAATAAAAGTATGGGGAGTAGCCCAAATTGCCGCTGCACAGATATCATCCATGGAGGCTCTAGACTGGAATACAGCTGATGCTGCTATGGCCCTGGTGAATGGGCTTCGAAGGGTTTTGACAAGGAAACACCCAACATGCTGTAGATGAATGAGATACAATTAGTGAGCCATCTGGCTAAAGGCACTTTTGTTCACAAGTTTTCCTAGTCTAGTATGCAAGACAAAAGCAAATAATTGGCCCAACGTCCTGAAATATTTTGTTCTGTGAAGACAGAATCTTAACTGTGCGTGAACATCTAGCTAATGTAAGCAATATTCACCTTTGTTAAAGAAGCTGGGGAAGAACACTGGCAGATTAATACACTGATTGATGTTGGTCTCTGAAACCACCTTGGGTAGAAAAGAGGAGTTGGTTTCCACGCGAGATTCTATCTTTGTGAAAAGTTAGGTATGGTGGTTTAAATGACAAAGCCTGAATCTCTGGAATCCTTCTTGCAGAAGGTACTGCCACTAAGAAAATAGTTTCCCAAGACAGGAACTTAATATCACAATTATTAGCTGGTTCAAAGGGAGACTGAGTGATTGCTTGCAACACCAAATTCATGTCCCAAGGAGGAGTAGAATCTTTGTAAGGAGGCTTTAAAAGAAGAGTACCCCTCAAAAAGGCTTTACAAGGTTTGTGAGAAGCAACTGAGGAGCCTTGAAAGCCAATTTGAAAACTGGATATAGTTTCTAATTGGACTCTGATTGTGGAAGCCGAAACCCCTTCACTGAAAATCAAAGCTAAAAACTGTAGAATATCTTGAATCAAAGCTAAAATATGCTCAGCGTTATTCTGTAACACCCAATGTACAATTTTCTTCCATTTACTGGAGTAAAGTTTTTGTGTAGAAGGGTTATGAGAAGATAACAGTGGCAGACAGGGGGAGAGAGCATAGGTTGTCTGGCTACTAATGGAATTGGAGAAACCAAGCTGTCAGACTGGGATTTGTAATGCCCTGATGAACCATGCCTGTTGGGTGGGGCAGGAGAGCTGGACTTGAATCTAAGGCTGTCAAATTAGGTGAGGCCAAAGGAAGGGGAACCAAATCTGTCGAGGCCAATAAGGTGCAATTCTAACTGATTGCTTTCTGTAGGAAAAAAGGGAAAATGGACTGAACCTTGGCCATCTGGAATTTGGTTTGCCGAACTGATTAGTTTAAATTGCTGAGATCCAAAATCAGTCTCCAGTCCCCCTGACTTTTTTGGCACTAAAAAGAACCTTGAGTAAATTCTGGATTCTCTCTGGTCTGGTGGGACCTCCTGGACTAGCAGCTTTTGTATCTGTAGTGATGCTTGTTCCCTTTGACTGGGTGGAACATCTAGGATTTTTTTGCAAGTGGACAGAGGAAGGGAAAATGGTATAATATAACCTCTGGATATTATCCTCTTTATTTTTTATTTTTTTTTTATTTAACATTTGTTGACCGGGAATGTCCGACTAGGTTCCACAGAGCCTGTTTTCAGCGGAGGCCCGGGGAGAAATGCTCCAGATGCATGTCTTTGGAATGTGGGAGGAAACCGGAGTACCCGGAGGAAACCCACGCGGACACAGGGAAAACATGCAAACTCCACACAGAAGGCACCCCAGCCGAGAATCGAACTGGAGAACCTCTTGCTGTGAGGCAACAATGTTAACCGCTGCACCACTGTGCTACCCATGTATTGGAAGTTATCTGTAGCTAGGGTCTCTGATGCAGAGACCAATGACCCCTGACTGTCTCCAGAGGAAGACAATTGGGCCCGCCTTTCAGGAGCTGTGAAAGGGTTTACTAAAGAAGGAATCTCTGTGCCCTTGGTTTTGTGGGCCCCCCCTCTGCTGTGAGGGCAGCGTCTCCCATTAGAGTTCCCCCCTCTGTCTCTGGTGGAACCACCACCATGTGCAGCTTGAGAAGACCCTTGGTATTTCCTGAACCACATTTTCCTATGACTGTGTTAATTCCTTGATAGGATCTTTGAGGAATGGAAAAACATATGCCCAGAGCAGAAAGGGTTTTCCCATCTTTCTCACACCTGGTCAATGTGTCTTTACTTTGGGGTCAAACAAGGATGTGCCGTTAAAAGGGGCATTGAAGAATGAAGACTTAAAGGGCTCCGCAAAATCACATAAGCACATCTAAGCATGTCTCTTTACGGCAACGCCTGACCCGTTGCTCTGGTCATTCATTTGGTTACATGTGAAATGAGCCTCATGGTAGAGTTAGAAATGAAATTTAGGGTGGCCAACTGAGAAGTAACAGACACCTGAATCTCTTCAGAGAGGGTATCTGAAAGTTCTTTAATCAAATCCCTCTTTAGTCTGGTGAAATGTGCCAGGTAGTTCAAGGAGCATAAGGCAAAGGTTGCTGATGCATAAACCCGCTTCCCAAATCTATCCACTGCCGAGACTCCTTGTTGGGAGGATGGATAGAGGAACATTCCTCTACTAGTTCCTATTTTGTGGCTGCCGCCATGACCATGACATCCACAGGCAAACCGTTTGTCCAGAATGGCTTATCCTCAGGAGCAGTGATGATTTTGTCTGGTCTCTGGGGGATTGGCTTGGTGAAATCAAGTGCCTTACCTGCTCGCTGGCAGCTTCTCTTATTTCCCTTCTCTGAAACTTTAGAGGAGGAAGGAGCAAGACTAGAAATGCCCAATTTACTTATATGTTTTCCTTTAAAATGAGGAAGCCGTTCCTGATATGGCCGCCTCCAAATGAAGAGGGATGCAGTCCTTTTAATATTAATTTATTTTTTCTCTCAAGTGCCTGGTGACTAAAGGAGTGACAAACTGAACAGTCCACCTGAAGATGGAGGGGGCCCAAACAGTACATGCAAAGAGAATGAGAGTCAAAATAAGGAATTTTGTGACCACATTTTTCACAGTGTTTAAAGCCTACCAGGCCTCTTTCCTTATCTGCCATTTTCAAAAGAAGAAAGTGCACACACACGCACACACACCACGTATGCTCTCTCAACTAACAGACTACAGGGGAAGAGGGAGACAAGAAGATGAAAGGAGTTTTTTTTTTTTTTTTGGAAAAGGGAAGAAAGAAAGAATGAAAAAAAAGAATATCAACTATGATATTCAAGAACTACACCAGGTATATAGGAAACAGAAGACAGGAAGAATGGATACTAGCAATAGTATCCAAGAATACTTTCATATGGGGAAAAAGAAATGGGTAAGGGATCGTTTTCAAGAAAAAAGGAAAAGAAATTTAGAATTATAGAATAAAACTAATTGAAAACACATCTAACTCAAGAGGATATGGCACCACATCTAACTTGCAAAGTGGCAAACGAGATCTGAGGTAACTGGGATAGGTGCATTGGTGTAAGGGATGAGCTTGAGAGTTTTTGGTTCCCAAGAGCTATTGCAGTGGCTGAGTCAGTTCCAAAGATTGGAACCGAACCCACATGTTGAGGACAGAATGAAAATTGACAACATTAGACCTTTTTTTTAAAAGAGGTTTGCTTTTGACATTTTTGGATCAAACTTTGGTTTGTGTGTGACTATGATATGTTACAACCCCATAAACCTTTTATAATTTAGTACCTGAAGTTTTTTGTTTCTCCACTGAGTAATACCGAAAAAATAATAATATGTGTGTGTGTGTGTGTGTGTATATATCTATATATATATATATATATATATATATATATGTATATATATATATATATATATACACAGAACATTTATGTGATATTTACATGTAGTATCCTTTTTTTTTGTTTTGTGTCCCCTAGAATTATGTTAACCATGCATCCCAAACCCCACAAGACCCTTTCAGTGACTCTGAGATTGATGCAACTGTCCAATCATTTAGGTGACGCACTGCCTTTCTGCTTGAGGGAGGACATGGGGATATGTCTAGCAGAATGCAGATTTGGAACCAGACAGTGAACGACATCAGTGCTATAGGGGGGAGCAGCAGGACTTCTGATTAGGTGAGTCATAGGGCAACTGATATGATTTCATCAGCCCGGAGAGCAGCTGCACTGGCCCATGGACAGCTGGCTACAGGGGGGGGGGGGGCAGCCACCAAAGACACCAAATGAATAGTTCCAGTCCACTGTCAGAGATCCAGAGAGCTCAGTGGAAAGTGCACAACAGCATGTGATTGATGTTGGTGCTGCTGTTTTAAGGAGGACAAGTATGTTCCAGGATGAGCTGCCAAGTAAGCTTGCATATATAATGCTCATAACTAGTTTCAATTATGAATAGGAAGGCCCACAGACATTCACAGATATGCTCAGAACAGGTTCAGTGCAAACAAAATCCTCTCCCCCCAAGGACATTGCTAGAGATAACTATCCCAGCCGCTAAACCCTCCACCTCCCCTTCCTAAAAAGTTGACTCTCTCTAAAGCCCGAGAAAACACACAGCTCCGACATCCTTCAAACAGTCCCCCGCTAAGTGCTAAAGCCAAAACATGAGCGTAATAAACCCACATGGTGTCCCGGTTTAATGCTACACGAAAGGTAATGAGGAATTAAAAAGGAGTGGCGTAGCAGGCAATTGCAGTCCCACTCCACACAGGAGTGTACCACACAAGGAGTGGCCAATTACCAACCCCATTAACACTGTAAGTCTAGTCTTCAATGGACCCTGAGCCCATGGAGGTAATGCTTCCTACCAAGTCAAGTCTGCAGGATGGAGCTCAGGAGAGCTCACTGGCTGTCAAGGAAAGAAATAGGATTGCTTGGGACTGACTTTGTCAAATAGAGTTGGGGCCCATTGATGAGGAAAGAACCTTTCTTGAGCTTGTCCGACTTCTTGACCTCTTTGAAAGGCTTGATGAGGAAAGGCAGTCCCACCCAGGTAACCTGGTGAAAACTTAAAAGCCTACATGTAACCACTGGCATTCAAAACCAAGCTAGAATGTCACAAGATGGGTTGCAAACTGAACAATGGTTGTTGACTTGGTTCCCGGTCACAGAACTGTCAGGGTTAGAGTGGTCCTCGGTCCCTGCCGGTGTGCAGGGTCTTCTTGGGTGTCCACAGGGGCTCACTCTTCATCTACACAGTGGCAGCATTCAGGCCAACAGCCCAACATGGAGGAATGAGTTTCCAAAAGTTTTGAGATGACGAAGATGCATGGCCCATAGTGGAAATGACAAGGGGCTTTCGCCACACTCCAATGGGCCCAGCCAAAAAATGTATAGTCCGCCAAAAAAAAAAACGCAAGAAAAAAATAAACAATATAGGTGGCAACAAGGTAGCACCTAAGACTCAATCAGGGACCTAAATAAGACAAGCACAGGGACCCAGGTCCCTTTCAGCTCACACCTTTTCTTTAGTTGATTCTGAAAGACCTTCTACACACGTTAACTAGAAAGACATTCTTCATTGAGGATTCACAGGTGAACTAGTGAGTCATTCTTCACTCATCTATTCATTGTTCCCTGTCAATTCAATGTACAATGCCGATATATCTCACCCGACATTCGCAGCGCAATTGGAGACCCAGAAAGTTCCTCACCAAAAGGATAAAGGGGAAAAAAAAAAGGATGTCAAGTGCTGGATGGAAGAAACTCAACTCATATCATTAGCATAGCATTAAACCCAGAGGTGACAGGTCGACACCACCTAGACCACATCCATGACAAGAATGACATAATGGACATGCTCCAACCCAAAAATCCAAATCCACCAAACCCTCAAAAACAAGTTACCCACCAAACTTACGGATATAAATAGGGCGTTATGGGATATAATTTATCACTCAGAGACTCCTATGCTGTGGAATAAAATCCCGGTCCATGTGAGGCCAGAGCACCTATCCTGACTCTGTTCAGAAGAAATCTAGACCTGTGGATGAGATCGTGGAGAGTTTACCCGAATCATCTCTGGGTCACTGCTGCTGGACAGAGGCAACACACTAATGCACGCAGTATTTTTTTTATATAATAAACTAAATAAGCTACAATAATTTATTTGGGGCTTATAAATGCCTTAGGGCAGATAGCCTAGTATAAACCTATGAACCTATGAACCTATATATCGATTTTTAACATTTTCTTGTATAGTAAAATACTGAAAGTAATAGTTCAGTTGTTTTAATTATTTTTTTTTGAGGGAAGAACCTATTAATAAATTGATACAGTTAAAAACACATTCTTGTTCATTACACATGGGCTTTGGGTAGTCGTGTCAGCCAAATTTCAGTTAAAAGTATTGTTAATGGACATATAAAGGCAAAAAAATGGTTCCCCAGTGTTACTGGAAATGTGATAATGGTGTCCTTACCTTTTGTTTAACTTTTTCTAGGACTATCCTCCCTAGCAAGTGTGGAGTCATCCGCACATAAGCCAACATTTTTATTGCAGTACTGATGCACATTTGACAGAAATATGCATTTATCCATATGTGTGAGGTAGATGTCAGGAGTGCATGTGTACTGCCATACTTTCTGTGATAGTGGCACCAGTGTTAGTTTGTTAGCATATACTAAACTGTAGTGTAGTTATTAATTTCCTTCCTGTGTTTGTTGATTATTATAACAGGTGATCCTGATAGTGGAAGTATACGACTCTTACAACCTGATGTAAGAGAATCGGCAGACTCTGATGATGATGGTGGCCAAAGAGAGGCACGGGGGGGAAGGTGTAGAGGTTGAATCTAACACTGAGGTTGACATTCAGCCATCCCTTGTATTTCCATCTTTCAGGCCTATGCATACCTATTCCAGTGAGCAATCAGTAACTGGACAGGTGGAGGGTGACACACTTGATCAGGGTAGTGTGGTTACTGCAGCTTCACTGCCTGTTGACTCTGGCTGTAGCCAAAGTGTGGACGAGGTGCCTTGCAGGAGGGTTGTTAGGGGTGCTTGGAGGAGGCCCTGCTGTTCTCCCTCCACCTGATCCTGGTGTGTATTTCTGTGCCACTTGATGTATGCAGGCACATTCCAATAGGGCAAATACAATTTAAAAAAAGCAAAAAATAAAATTTTAAAGTACCACCAAGACCACCGATTCAAGAAGTAAGCAATTTTAATGAAACACTTAGCACCTCGGCTTATTAGGGACATAAAAAATAGAGTCCCCTTGGGAGCCATTTCATGACAGCACACAATTCTGATCCTGATTGTCTTAGGGGTTGTGTTCTGGAAAAATTGCAAGTTAGTATAGGTGAATGTGTGTCCTTAAAAAAGTATGTGATTTAAACTGTATGCTTAATTGATTAATTGTCTTGTGCAATATGCTGTATTTAAGTAAAGAGTGTTTTGTAATGTTTTTACTCTTGGAAGGCTGTCCAAGCCGAGGTGCTGTTTCATTAAAATTGCTTACTTCTTGGATCGATGGTCTTGGTGGTATTTTAACATTCCAATAGGGCCTCTGAGGAAATGTTTAGGACTGTAGAGATGTGGCATCGGCTGACATGCAAACTATGAGGCAAAGGTAGCCTGCCAGGTGAAAGATAACCATAAGGCTTTTTTAAAATATGTTCACAACCTCAGGAGAAATGCTCAGCAATGTGCCGAGTTAATCATAAATAGCAATACTTACACCCACAGCCTGAAAGTACAGCAAACCTGCTGGCCGACAAGTTCAGCTCAAACTTCTGCCCCTCTTACCTCCTTACTACACCCAAAGAAATACCCACAATCATCCTCCTATCAGACATTATGGGAGAACAGGTTCTTACTGCACTCACTAAAGCCAAAAACACAGCCTCCATGGGTCTCAACAACATTCTAGGATGCTTCTTATATAGCTTAAGACAGAATTTATCAGGGCCACTAGAAACCCTCTTTAACCATAGCCTCCAAATGGGCTTAGTCTCAGAGGAATGGAGGACTACAACAGTTTTTCCTCTGCACAATGGGGGCCCACTAACTGACCCAGGGAACTACAGACCCATAAGCTTGATGAGTCACATCTGTACAGCCAAGGAGAGAATTATCATGGCCTGATCAGTAACGACATAGGAACTCTCCAAAAATTGGACCAGACCCAATTTGGCTTTGCAAAAGAGACGTCTTGCCTGCTGAATCGGGTGGACTTCTTTGAGAAAGTCACCAGAGCTATGGATGAGGGTAAAATGGTACACACTGCTTATCTAGACCTGTCCAAATCTTCTGACACAATCCCTCACTCAAGGATCACAGATAAACTTACTAGGTTAGGCATAAACCCCTACATTTTCAGATGGATAGCCAACTGGCTCACTGACAGGACACATGTCCAGATAAGTGTATCCACTTCTGATAAGAAACCTGTTACTAGTGATGTCCCACAGGTCTCAGTGTTTGGACTTCTCCTGCTTGGTATATATACTTCACTGAGGTCAAGGCCAAAGTTGGGGTCTTGTTTGAACATGTGTTTTGGCTGCTGAAATCACGGTTCATAGATGATTACTAGGCTAATGGCACAGAAGCCTTTAGAAGCCTAGCCAATAATACCCAGGATATGACAATATTATATCTTAATTCTCCATATATGTGTTGGGGTAATACCAGGGTACTGGGTCTTTGGGTATTAGGGCCCAGAGTCATTTTACAGGCAGTCTCCCTTCATAAGGCACATGAGCAGTACATCAGAAGTGAATTCATGGCTCTCCATCCATTTATCAAATTATTTTTGAAGAGAATGAGGGATGTGCTTTGTTTTTCAAGGACGGGAAGTTTATTTCATAGACGAGGTAGCCTTTGAGATACAAATCTGTCTCTCCAGCAAGTTCTATTAGTCACAATGTCTCAACAATATAGGAGTTCTCTGGCTCTATTAGCTCTGCTCAGTGATGGGCACTGTTTTAAGGTTTCTAACATAGTTAAAGGAGAATTTTTGATTGTCCTTTGCTAGGTTGGAAATTTTTGCCTTTTATCTGGCTTTAATTTGATTGCTTTGATCAGGGTCTGAAGTTCACTGTTGAGATTTGCAAGAATTTTTTTTGCATTTTGAGAATTACATTTATTTTTACATGCAATGATATTTTTCTTTAATTATAGAGCCTATTTATATTTGGGTTCCACCACAGGAGTCTCACAGCCCTTTCAGCAAAACAAGAATGCATCTAAATAAGAAATCCTATTTCTCAGCTCCTCCCACTAAGTAGCTAGACTGAATTCCTTTTTAGTCAGTGAATGGAAATGGACTTTTTCTAAGTGACTAGCTATTCTGTTTGTTAGTACATGGGAATAAGGCTCTGAGTTGTTAATGATCGGTTTCCTGTAGCCAAAGGAACAAGGTTTGATTCTCTCCACCTCCATTTACCTACAGTGTGAGTCTGAGTAAGTCATTTAACCAGACAGTGCTCCTCGGTTGCCCGTGAAAAGGTACAATTGTGTTCGGTGAACTTACCTGCTTAACAAATGTATACATTTAAAAAACTAAATTAGCATAAAAATATACATGTATGAATGTGTGCGCACACACACAGTCCCTTTAAGAGCTAAGAGCAGTGCATGCTTGCAAAGGCATGTGCACGTTTCTTTACAACCGGTTGCTTTTGAGCAATCTTGGAGTAAAGGACTTCCTACTGAAATCATGAAACTCACACTGCTGAGTCTGAAGAGTCCAAAAAAGACAGAAAATAAAGGAGAAGAGCAAGTATTGAACATTGCGATTTTCCTTTAAACTTGTTTTTTGGCATGGGACAAGAACCCCACCCACTCCAAACTTGTATATGTGCATGTGTGCGCCTCTCCCTCTCTCTCTCTCTCTCTATATATATATATATATATGTTTAGATGATATCAATTCTGAGTTCACCATGCTTTGGAGAAAAGGGAATATTTCAAAAAAATGTCAGTCTTGGACTTGGTGTATGCAAAGTCTTGATTTTTGGAAATTTGATCTCTTCATTTCAGGACTTGGCAACCCAAGTTCTGAGATTTTAAACAGTTACTGAAGTAAAAATGCATCCACTGTACCTCTTGAGCCTTCTTTACTGTATGATGGAGTGTAGCCACTACTGGGCTGAGGCTTGTGAACTTCATACCTGCCAATAACTGAAAATTAACTGAAAATGTGGGTGAAATTACTGATTTCCACTGCAGGTAAGTAGTCTTCAATTCGGCATGTTACTAAAAATGTTCTAATACAGCACAGTTCTTGTGTTGCTAGCCCGTTGGACATAAAGACATTAAGGGAAAGTTCACATTTCACTAAAATGCACCCGACAGGAAAACACCCAGAAACTTCAAGTTAATTTTTTATCTTAGTGAATGTACAACACTTTCCTAGAACAAGGTACACAGCATGTATTTGCTAGCATTTAGTCACTGATATACAGGACATGTACATCTATTAAACTCTTCGCTTCTAGGGCAGGTTAAAAGAGAACAAATTGCTACTTGCAGTACTGTATATACAAAAGTAGAGCTGTACTCTTCATCTGTCCATAACTCTCACAAAAATTTGTGAAAACTGTGTAACTTGAAGAACCCATGACACAACAAAGTTTAGCAATTACATCTTAATGTTTTTTAAGCTGACTGCAACATTTCATCATCAAAAGAGGAAGCAAATGTTTTCTATGCTTGTCACTTGAACTTTCTGTTCTACCAAGTAAGTGGAATGAAATGCTCTCCATGCAGGTTAGGGCCCGATTAAATTATAGCAACATGAAGCAGCTAAACGTCCATATCCAACAACCACCCTGGCATACATTTTAGTAAGGTTTTATGCAAGTAATCAGATAAATACCATTGAAAAGCCAAACCAGAATTGTCAGTGCTGAAAGCATGTCCACTCTGCTCCTCCTCTTACTGCAGGCTGAAAGAGCGTCCCTGTTGACCCTGATCAAAGGACCCCATCTGGTGGTTCCCAGGGTAACTGAGAGCTGCAAAGCAGGTTAGGGATGTATAACCGTGAGAGAAGCAGTCAGGTACTGAAGTAGTGAAAGATGTAGTTTTGTCAGTTAGATTTATGACAGCAGAACATCTTCACGTACAAAATAATGTCATGATTTTCTCAAGATTTCTCCTTGAACGTCACACAACTTATTTTGCATTTCCTTTTCTGCAATTTGTTTTCAAAGAAAGTCCACTAGGGACATTGGCCTCTCTTCATCTATGTTTCTGTGCTAAACACTGTACTGGCTTCCTGACTTAAGACTGCATGTTTAAAAAGAAATACAAGCTTCTGCAACAGGAAAACCAGAAAACAAATGAAGCAAAATAAATGCCTAGCTTTTGCTTTATAACAATGTCCAATGTTTAACAGACCAATGTTTTTTAAAATAAACAAAATACTACACAACGGTACATATGATGAATACTTTGAAACAAGATGTCTTTTACACTGTCTGCAGGGCACTACAGCATACCTCGCAACCTGGAAACATCAAAAATCTGGACAAAGGCCTATGAAAAGTAGGTACAACTGGCCACAAATCGGGACACTGATTAACATAAAATTTGCGTACATAATCATGTAACCCCACACACTCGAATGGAATTATGGGATACCAACATTAAGATTGAAATTACTAAACAATAATAAATAATGGCAGATATTTGAATTTCAGACTTCATATCCCTCATAAAATACATAATAATGTAAAACATGTTATTCTAGCAATTATCTGAGTTTACAGGAACAATATTAAAAATCTGTCCCTATTTTTGGCCCTTTGTCCCACCATTATTTTGGCTTTGTCCAGATTTCTTGCTCCGAGAGATTGAGAGGTACGGTACTATATTAAAGTACACTAAAATAACTTAATAAAATGCACTTGGGCGGCTTGTAAAACTGACTTGCATACAGAGGGATTTTCTAAGCCATGTGATGTACCTCACAGTGCATGATAATGAAGAGGTGTACAGGGGCTGCCTGCAACAATAACAAATAAAATAATGGTTTACACTTTTATATGTTAACATGCCTTTGTTTAGCAGTTTGCCTTTTAATAAGGGGGGCTACACCCTGCCCCTTGTCAACATATCATTTAGACACTTAGTCTCAAGTTTGACCATAACTTCTAGATGTAATGTTGTTCCTCGTACAGTCAAACTCATCACTAGGGTACATACCTTACTAAATAAAGTAGACCTTTACAAAGATCCCCTACTATAAACTATATAGGGTTTAGTATTTAAAAGACCTTCTGTTGTATTAAAAAAATGCTTGTCTTTCTGAGCCTTTGCTGTGATTTTTGGAGGTTGAGAGGTATGCAACTGAAAGAAAACAAAAATGGGTGTGCAGCATTTTTGACAAGCTCAGGCATATAAACTGCTAAATGAAGAAGTCAATTGGAAATTACAGTTTTTGCTGTTAGATGCAGTGTCAATCATTCCAGGCCTGCCCACCACACACAGCAGTCGTACCAATTTGAGTTGTAAATATCACATGCTTGCATGTTTGGGAGTGAAATAAGATGTGCTGCTATTTTTGCTTTCTTTCTTTTTGAGTGTTGTCCTCTGCACATTTGCAGCAAATGCTAAGGATGGAGGAAAGCATGACTACCAATTGTGTAGTGGTGCAGCTCATGTCCTTTGGGTCACATCACATTAGTACCGCACGCGCACATACCCACTGCAGCCCAAGGAGGTTGTCAATGTGTTTTACGGATATTTTTGGAAAGTAAAACCGGTCAGACTATGTGGGGACCCACATTGGAGGTCAACAACTCTGCTCCCACGTCCACGATGATTTTTGTATGAAAAGAGGGAAGGAATGTACCTTTACCCCAATCCTCTTGCATTAGAATGGAACCCACTCCACTTAAAATATTGTAAATAATTCCTGGTAATAAAGCTCAAACCTACGGTCTCTCAGCACTGAAATTGAAACTCCGCCTGCTATACCTAAGTCAACTAAGAGAGGGCTGCAGACAATTAATTACTGGTTTGTGAACACAAACGTCCTAAGGCCAGAAAAGAAAGAACTTTGCAAAATTAAACAACACAAGACTCAACATCATGATATGTGTGTATCAGATAACAAAAGCACCTTGCACTTTATGTAGATGCATGTTTAGCGAAAGCTTCCTAAAGTGAATGAGTGCTAGCCTACACTTAAACCAGGTTTCCTTTCTTGGAGGTCTCCTGGCAGCCACATTCAACACACTCTTTCTCCCTCTCTCTCCATTGCTCGTCTGCATGTTCTGCCTTCAGTTTTTCTGTTATTCATAATTCCACCTACATAGCATAGACTTGGAGGAATGATGCCATCCATCACACCCCAGATAATGAGGGATGGACGTAAAACCTCTACAGAAAAAGGGATGGTTTGGTGAGCCAGCGAACAAGAAAAAATATGTAGTGGAGTGTGTTAGTGCAATGCTGTGATATTTTTTTATCAGTAGTACCTACCTGGATAAAAGCAAGATTGACTGACAAAAACAAACAGTGTCTGTGTTCGGGTTGCAGCATGTAATTCCATTATCTAATAATAAAAGTGAAGAGAAGATTGTTCATTGTACAGGGTCTGAATTTTCATGCTTCCACGTTAGGCTTGACATTACGTACCAAACTTCGAAGCAGCCCCAGTCTCAGTGTTCAACAGGCAGTCAGGCACCTCCTCATGAAGCTGAAGTCATCATGCACGTCCCTGCTGGTGATGCATGATGACATTGGCCATAATTTAAAATTGTAAATAAAAAGTAAAAAAAAAAATCAGGAATTGAAGGAGCCACTCAGAAATCATGGCACCTCATTATTTTGCCCTCAAAACCGGTAAATACCGAGGAATTCGGTACATTTGAGAGGTATGCACTCCAGTCATGAAAGTCAGCCAACTTACTGTTTTTAACACTGCTGCTAAACAGAATCTATCAGGATTCCCACTTTCTTATTTGAAATGTATTCAACTTATCTGTCTTTAAACAAGGAAAAGACTACAAAAATAAAGGGAGAGATTCCAAAACAATTAACAGCTAGCGGCAAGGCTATTCCAGCCATGCAATTTTTTTGCATATTACTGATTCTGAAAGCACTGGTTAAGGTAGACTATACTAATGAAGAAGCATGCCTACACTCTGAAGACTACTCGGGATTTTGTAAAAACTTGGGTCATCACAGTGTTGCCCAGATACAGAAGAAACAAAAAAGTATAGTTGTGTACCTACCATAAATGTAGATGTTCGAGTGTATTCACTGTTGCAGTCATTACTCTTGGGTTATCCTGCTAGCAGGCTACCCGCAGTCGGCCTGAATTCCAAAGTCCTGGTCCGGTGTTGGTTGCTGTCGCCTCTTCCCTGACGTCAGTGCACCAGGGGTATAAAAGATGCAGCCGACGCCATTTTCTTCAGTTTTTCTTGCCCTAGGTGTCAGGTTCCCCCAAAAGGGTAGGCTAAATATATTACGCCAATACACATACATGCAGTAAAGAAACATTTCCTTCATCTACAAGCAAATACACCACATAGGTTGTATAGAATAGAAAAGTACAGATAAACCCCAGCAAAAGAAAGGGGGGCGGTGGGAGGGTAACCTGGACTGCAACAGTGAATACACTCGAACATCTACATTTATGGTAGGTACACAACTGTACTATGTTCATCGTGTTTCACTGTTGCAGTCATTACTCTTGGGTTGAATCTCAAAGCAGAGGATGGGAGGTTGGACTAAATAGGATTAGGCGAGGCTATGAGGCCCTGCAGAACTGCAGTGGCAAAGCCTGCTCTGGATTTAGAGTAAAGAGGCAAGTGGTAATGCTTAGTAAAAGTGTGCACTGAACTCCAAGTTGCAGCCTCTAAGATGTCTTTGGTTGGTACACCTCTGAGGAAGGCTGCTGAAGTGGCTGCTGCTCTGGTAGAATGAGGCCTAATGCCCTTAGGCACTGATTTGCCATGCTGACAATAGCAGAAACGGATGCAATGGCCTATCCATTTAGAAAGAGTTTGTTTTGAGATAGCCTTTCCTTATGATCCTGCAGCATATGACACTAAAAGTTGCTCAGTCTTTCTGAAAGCTTTAGTTCTGTCCAAGTAGAAGCGTAGCTGCCTGTGTATGTCCAAAGAATGCTTTAATCTTTGTCTTTGAAGCTGAAGATGGTTTAACATATAACTGTGTGGGTCTGAAAACACCCTCAGAAGCCGATGCCTGCTCAGCAGCTCCAGACCCATCTGAGGGAATGATTTCTGAGTGTCCAATACCTTGAGTATCCAGAGGCCCAGTCGGGAGTCGGAAGCAGCCTGTGGCTCTGAGGTAGCGGGCGCCAGGGGATGTGAAAGCGCCTCACTGAGAACCGGCGACTGGCCTAACGGAGGCCTCGTCATCAGTTTTGGACCTCAGATGCCTATCCTTTTTCTTGTCCTTGCGTTTTTTGTAAACTCTGGTCATCGGCTGTTCCGACGGCATTATATAATTAAACCTTCGGCCAAAGTAATGAAATGCAAAATCTAACCGATGCTTAATAGTGCGTTGGTTAAATCTAGCACAAAACTGACAGCTAGCAACGTCGTGGTCAGGGCCTAGGCAAGGAATGCAGTAAGAGTGAAAATCCTTATGAGGTATTTGCTTCCCACAAGAAATACAATTGTTAACTTTTTCTGACGTCGGTCTGGAGCAAGAAAAAAGTTTCCCCAACGGGGTACTTAGCTTTAATGAAGACTTCGGTTCTGAAATTCGGATTTGAAAATCTCAGGAGTCGGCCGACCGGCACTTGCGAACTGCTTTTGCTTCGGGCACCGCGCGGCAAGAAAGACTGGAGAAAATGGCGTCGGCTGCATCTTTTACACCCCTGGCACACTGACGTCAGGGAAGAGGCGAAAATTGACGCCGGACCAGGACTTTGGAATTCAGGCCGACTGCGGGTAGCCTGCCAGCAGGATAACCCAAGAGTAATGACTGCAACAGTGAAACATGATGAACATCTGCCAGACCACTTCCATCAGAAGCAACATATGCTGCTATCTAGCAATTGCCCCCAGAAAAGATAATACTTCCATTCTTGTCAGCAACTACCCTGTAAGTGAAGATGCTGATAATACAGGAGAAGATAGGGCACCTACCGCCACATTCCCTTCATCAAGGAAGCACCTGATAATGTTCACAGCTCCTATTAAACTGACTCTCTGAACAATTACTGAGTATGCAGACAGCAGATGTTGGTTACATATAATATGCGTGCATCACAAGTCCATGCGGTCACCAGGGGAAACCCAGTCCAACTAGAGATATAGATTTGTCTACTGTTGTGCATACTCTAGGACATTACAATGCCATGTAGGAAATACAGAAGGGGTGTCCCAAACTGAAGCATCTTGGAACAAATTACTGGCTGTAATGTGTTATGAGGTTGGGAACAACACGAAGTTCCCATCAACATTAGCTAACTGCCATGCAACCAGTGGACAGTTTTGTACAGCTGCACACTTCCCCTGCATATTCAGAGTCCAAGACTATACACTCACTGCAGTAAAGTTACCCCCCAACAAAGATAGAGAGATGGATCAACCAGAAGGGAAAACATTCAATTAACTTCCTGACCAGGTGTGCAGTAGACAAGAATTCTGCAAATCACAGCATGATTCTCTGACAGTGTACATTACAGCTATATATGGAAAATCTGTGTTCTGCAACATATTTTTATCACAAAACACATTATTGGCGTATATCTAGTAGGCTAGGTCAATACTCAAATATAAATATACATGTACAACTAAACAAAAGGAATACAAAGTGACTTAAACATGCATTTATTTTTATAGAAGACAGTGGGTACTTATTGGCTTTTTGGAGACCTGACAATACATACCACCCTATATTATCTGCAAAGCAAGTACTTAGCACAGACTGTGCAGGAATGTGACAATGAATGTTTCATTTGCTGTAACTCAATTCAGGTGTCCAGACACACCTAGGTGCTCAGCAATATGCACGTAAAGAAATGCCTCAGCTTGATGAAAACCAAGCACAGTTGTCTTCCAATCTGGATTGTAGGATGAAAAATCAAATGACACTGAGGAACTGGTGGAGGAAGAATGCTATTTCACAACAGGCTGATGTTTGTGAAATGCTGGTGTGCAAGTGATAAGTCAAGACTGGAAACAAGCATATATGCAATACAGCATACACGGTTATCAAACCAAATACTCACTGCACTACAAGCAACCAAAAATAGCAAATGAATACACACAGCATGTGCTGTTGACAGCTGCTCAAAAACATGCACACACATGCTGCAAATATCTGAAACAATGCCCACACTCAAACAACAAACACATGCATAGACAAAAACTTACATCACACACTGCACAGACTCTCAGTAATATTTTCACACACTAACACTAAACACACTCATCCAAATAATTACACGTGCACAAACCCTTCTGCAACCCAATAACTTATATATACTCTAATTCCATGGTTGCACATCCTCGGGGTAAATCCATATACCTTTACACGGCAATAATATTGCTGTACCAAATCCAGTTCCAATACCATAACGCACGCACACACACACACACACACTATTATCATTCACCCTCACCTATTTATGATCATTTTACACTTCACACCTTCCAAACATAATCATACTCACTTTTGATCCCTTCATCCACATATCAAAGCATTTGATTAATTGACATAGTAGTCACACTCGTGCTATAGCACATCACACACAGTACAAGTACACAGAGAAGCAATATGTCCCCACAACACAGTTGCCATGATATTTCCAACCTATGGATTACTGATAAGTGCATGCCATAACAACCTGTGTCATCAGAAACTACCTCAGTTTACAAGTTTCATCATAGCAGGCATCACAGTCACCATTAATATAGGTGCAAAAAGGATATATCAACACAGACAGAGACACCCACACATGTAGAACCACTGATTTGCTGTATGATACAATGTTGGAATGCATGTGTGCCAGCGATGGACATGGCATGACCTTAGTGGGACATCAGGTACAACAACAGCCCATTCTGAGCTCTGAACACCTACCAACAGAGCACTTTTGCCATAAGGAACAAGTAAATTTACATCAGTGGACATAGAAGGGCTACATTTGGTGGCCTGTAGAGTTAATGTATGTGATGAAGCACTATTGCCAGGACAGCAGTCATAGTGTGGTGTGCTTGAACTGTGAAACAATGAGTTAATAGCCCACAGCTTTCAAAGTAAACTCCTCTTCCACCCAATGACGATGACCACTGTGTACCATGTTCCTGGCCTCTTACACTCACTCACAAACACATCCACACACTCCTGTTCCACATCAGTATTGAACATAATGCCCATGTGTCATATCTTGAACTGCACAAGCCAGTTTTGCTAGCTTGCACTGTTGTGATTGTGATACAAGATGTGGTCTGTAATCACATATATATATATATATAGTCCGATATTATCCTTTCCATAGTCTCCATATGTTTGATGTGCTGCCTTTCAGCAGCAATGTGCAGAGTGGCCAGGATATATGACATACCATAACAGGAACCAACTAGTTTTGTATAGGAACACACAATCTATCAAAGCAGGTGCTCACTGGACTGAAAAGCATATGTACTGATAAGGGCAGAGCAAACCTTCCTTGAATACCTTGGTCTACCTGATCATCACAGTGCCGATGTCCCCTAATTCAATAGCTGCTACTGGCTGCCTCCCAGCTGTAACTGAGCCCTGTTCTATGTGATGGCTGTGGTAACCACCATCCTCAGAGGCTGCTCTGACTAGGGAACTCTATCTATACAGTCCTGGTGAAGCTCTGTGTCTTCCAATTCCATTTAGCAGAGAGTACTGGAGCATCAGGAACAGCAGTTTATTGTGTGGTTGTTAACATGCCCTAGGAGGACTGGACATTGTCCAATTTTGTTTCCAGTGGTGAAGGGTCACATCATACATCATAGGCAGCCATTTCCTCAATAGTAATGGCATTCATAGGAAGTGGTGGCAGCCTAGATGTTCTGACTGTATATAAAATAATTTCTACTTACAACCAAGGCTGCAACTACATAACACACACACATTTATCAGAACATGATGTCCACATGCAATCCAACTAATGAAGTGCATACTTAATTAGCAACTCCTAGCAGCCCTTGCAACAACATGCACAAGAGGTGTGAAATGGGTGCTATCATTGCAGAATACATAAATACTGTGGCATAACAGAGAGGAGATAATGTTCACCTGTGGAGTGGAAGGAGTGTGTGTGTGTGTGTGTGTGTGTGTGTGTGTGTGTGTGTGTGTGTGTGTGTGTGTGTGTGTGTGTGTGTACTGGGCAGTATATCCAACATTAACTGGAAGTAATTATGGGGGGGGAGATTAAAAGAGAGGGTTGTAGCCCTACCAGATCAAAGATACTGGGCTCTCAGTGCAGATGGCATAATTTAGTGAAAGAGATGCTTCCACCTCAGCAGAGGGGGACTATTCTAATGAAAATGTTCATTTGACACTCAGTGGAGAGGAACTATTCATATGAGAGAGAGAGAGAGATAACTGCTTGTAAGAAACACTGGCCTGTTAGTACAGAGGATAAATTACCTGGAGGGGACTTTGGCCTTGTGGCACAAGAGTAATACCTGGAAGAACCACATGACTCCTACTACACAGGAAGAATCAGTGCAACAGTGAAGGCCTCTGCTCTTTACTTTGTGGAGAACTAGATGGAGATGGAAACCTGTAATACTTTTATGTCTTGCTTTTTAAGATACTTTATTTGGTTTAGTTTTGCTTTAACACTGTAAATAAACTACACTGACTGTGAGATCTCTCCAGTGTGTTTTGTATACTACAACATATACACAACAGGTATCCATGTAAACACAACCTATGTGGTGATGCGCTGTCATTTGATGCTGCAGAGGCACTCCATGCAGGACATCACACATTTGTTAGCTACATAATTTAAATTACATCAATAGTACACCCGTGAATGTTTCCATATAAAAATGAATGTTAATGTTTATAACCCTACCTGAACATGATGAAGGAACACCTGTGTGAAGTCCTTCACTAGATATCTGGCCACTGAAGACAAAGCCACATAATAATATCAGAACTTCCCTGGTCTCAGACAAAGGGAGTATTGAAGGACTACTGCCCATGGCAGGCTTGGCAACCTCATGCTAGCATGTCTCCAGTGTTCAACTAGTAACACGGACACTGGACGGACTTGGTGTGGGGAGGATGGGAATGAGCAGCTGATGCCAGCTCACCTATCCTGGCGGAGGGGGTGGCTTATACTGCTGTACTAACAACATCTGTAAGAATGTGGATATATCACCACAACATAGCCAGCATGCCTGCACTGCAAGCAGTGTGCCTGCTGCATGGTGTGGAGGTTGCACATGTCCAAAAGCACACATGCATCTCCTGAGGCGGCTATAGAGGAGCCTGCAAGCCTGTTGCAGGGATGGGGATAGGGCAGTCTGCAAGACTTGCAGACTGGCCTACTGTCTAACAACCACCTCTAGCCTGCCACTGGGGAATGGAGTCATCAAAGGGCGCTTGCTCCTATGGAAGAATGAATGGGTCAAATGGATGCAGGAAGGGGATCCAATGGGTTGATCATGTAGACTATTACAAAATACCCTGGTATATTGCAATGCTTAGGTACTGACATGAATGATACTCCAACAATATGCTTACAATGTCTGGTCTTGACCACCCATTGCATTCACCATACAGACAATGTCCTCCTAAATTCAATCTTGGTGGTTACACTCATCATTCTCTCTAACTAGGGCCATGCCATGCTGGTATACTACTTCTGGGAACATTTCTTTCTTTGATGCATGGAAGATATCTTGTTGAAGTCTGAGAACAGCCAGAAACTAATGGGCAACATATTTTCAAAGCGTAAGCAAGATATGTAATAAAATTATGCTGCACCAACTTGCCAAAAGCAGAAGGCAATGAGCTTACTCCTCAAAAACAAAACAGGTTCTTCAACCAAAACACACATACAGTGCTATATTTTAACATACATGTTTCTATAGTGTGTCATGTCTACTGACAGGCATCCCAGGTGTCTGATACCTACTATGCTTCTGCCCATTAGTTGGTTTAAAAGTGTACCATTACGTACAGTATACTAATCCAAACAACCTAGCTGAAGACACACATGTTGTCTCATGCACAAATGATCAAACCATACAGGTGAATTGTTTTACAGAATCATTTCTACAAATTTGAACATTTGTCTGCACATCTGCGAACTTAACCAAAACACAAGTACATATATTGCTGCTACACCTCTCTCAGATATGGACATCCTATGTAATAAATGACCAAACACAAACTGCTAACACACAAACACGTACATCACTGCTACACTATGTACCATACAGACAGTCTACATAAAAACATTCAGTGCAGCTTTCAGACAAAAAAAAAATTGGATCCATGCAGCTGACCTTTGACTATCCCCAGGGCCTCTCCTTGCCTACTGACTCTGATGGGCTCTCATTTTCTCTATTGGACTAACTCTGGCCTATGCTCATGGCTTGCGAGAAGACTGAGGCACCTGTGACAGCAAAATATTGCTGCTGAGGAGTGTTTTCTTGCCCTAGGATGCCCTCCTTTTGAGTGCTGGACATGCAATAGGATTTGCTGCCATATTGTCTGGCTTCTGCAGCAACTCAGCCAATGCCACCTCTTCCCTATGGACAATGCCCCCCCCCCCTTCCGGCTGCGACCCCACCTCATCTGTGTGAGTGCATGACCTTCCAACCCAGATGGGCATGAACTCACTCTAGATGCCTGAGCCACTAATCAAACCTGGGTCATCTGGGCCTTAGCCAAGGTTTTACCATGGTTTTGGCTTAAAATAATAAATAAATGGACACATATACACACACAGAAATCTGTGTGTCTGTGTGTCTGTGTGTATAACTTAAACATTATTTTAATATGAATGATCAAAATGTTTAAATTCTGAAAAAAAAGGCATTAAACACATCATTTATACCATCAAAAAGCAAGAAAATCAAACCTACAGAAGATGGCAAAAGGAAAACAATATCCTTTTATGATTTCTACGCCAAAACTCTCCATAACACTATCCCAAATTTGTCTAAATAGTGGTAGTGCTACTAAAAGTTTTTTTAAGGTAAAGTGTAGGGTTAAAGTCAGCATGCATCACTAAGGTGAAAAAGGACAGCAAAGGCTACCACTACACAAGTCAAGCTTAGACACAAATCTGCACCAAAACACACTCACCACACTGTACCGAACCCCTTACCTAACCCTAGAAACCACACACACACACACACACACACACACACACACACACACACACACACTAAAGCTTCTTCTTACTTTATCACTATGCTAAACCTAAATACCATACATTCACCCACACATGCCAGAGCCCTTCCCTTACCTAACCAAAAAAAAAAAAAAAAAAAACACATCTGCACACATAAGTACCCCCTTACCCAACGCTAAAAATCATACACTAGTGCACAGACACACACACCATCTTCCCTCACATCCAAACATTTACCTATTTTGTCACAGCTTCTGAGGAAATCAATGTTCAATAATATGAACACTGACTTAAAAACACAGGCTTCAGCATTCTTTGAACAAAAGTTAGTTTGATCAAAGTGCACATGACCATATATATTAAACAAAACAATGAGAAAATGCTGCTGCTACACTTATTTATATAGGAATATGCAGTATATAGATAACCACATTCCAGTCACAAAACTTACATTGATTCTGGTAATATTAGTGAGACACTCAGACTCTGGCTTTTACGGGATTTCATTATCTCAGTATCTATTTATTTATATTTGTTGACCGGGAGTGTCCGACTGGATGTAGGTCCATTTTCAGCGGAGGCCCGGGGAGAAAAGCTCCACAGTTAAAATAAACAGACAGTAGTTACATTGGATTACATAGCAATTAACAATTTACATAGCGATTACTTACAACATATTTACAGATGAAGAACATAGTACATCAGTAGACAACTAGAATCCATCTGTGAAGTACATAACAGACATTAACAAATGTTACAATAAGAAGTTCCTGCTGTATTATAAGTACTAGGCTTATGAGCATCTGAGCTTGCTATAATCAAGGTAGTTAGTGGAGTGGAAAGAAAGGTAGTGGTTGGATGGGGTGGGTGATATTCGAGTGGGAGTTGCAAGGGCATAGCCAGCATGATTTTAGGTGTGCTTTTAGTAAAGTTTTGAAGTGGGTGCATGATGGTATGGAGGTAATTGTGGGTGGTAGGGAGTTCCATAATTTGGCTATGGCGCAAGAGAATAGTGCTTCACCAGCAGAGTTATTGGCTTTAGTGATCTGCAAGTGATTTTTGTTGCTGGATCTTAGTGGTCTGGTGGTGAGATAGGGTTGGAGTAGATTCTGGAGGGCTGGGACATTTACTGGATGGTTTACTAGTTTGTGGGCGAGTGAGAGTTGATACCACTGAAGGAGGTGAGGGAGTTCAAGCCAGCCCAGCTCAGCAAGTGAGAGACAGTGGTGACTACGGTAGGATGCCCCTGTGGCGAATTTGGCAATTTTGTTGTAGCAAGTCTCTAGCTTGTTTAGATCGCATTGCCTTAGGTTGGTATATATTGGAGAGGCATAAAGTAGGGTGGAGATAAGGTGGGAATTTGCTACTGAAATCTTTGATGCTTTGGTGAGAAGTTGCTTATTTCTGTATAACGCTCCTAGTTTTTTGTGGACTTTTTTTTATGGTCATGGATAAGTGAACGTCAAATTTTAGTTTATTGTCTATTTCCACTCCTAGCAATTTGGTGTGTTCAGTTGGGTATATAGTGGTGTTGTCTTTTGCTGTGATGTTAAAGTGAGAGTTGTTTTGAGTATGCTTGGTGGGTTGGAAGATGCGTAGTTTAGTTTTGTTTGGGTTGAGTATTAATTGGGCATCAGATAACCAAGTTTCAAAAGAAGAAAAGGCTTCCTGTGTGACTTTTTGCAGTTTGGGTAGGGACTGGGCTGAGCAGATGATGGTTGAGTCATCTGTGTATTGTATGAGTGTGCCATGTTTGTTGGCAGACGCTAGATTATTGGTGAAAACAGAGAAAAGTAGGGGTCCAATGATGGATCCTTGGGGAGCCTCTATGGAGACAGGTAGTTGGGGAGATATGTCATTCTGCCATACAACGGATTGTTGGTGGTCAGACAGGTATCTCTGAAACCAGTTGGTGACTGATTGTGAGAAGGATATGTTATTGAGGACAGATATAAGTTGTTTGTGTTGGACCATGTCAAATGCTTTAGATAGGTCTAGGAAAGTAGCAGAGGAGAGATAGCCATTGTTTTTATGCTGAAGGATAGTGTTAGTAAAGGAGAGTA
Organism: Protopterus annectens; assembly: GCF_019279795.1. NCBI lineage: Eukaryota > Metazoa > Chordata > Ceratodontiformes > Protopteridae > Protopterus > Protopterus annectens. Next base: position 676,003,950 of record NC_056727.1, on the reverse strand, counting down.
AGGCAGTGGTGGTGCTATGGTTTGGTTGGAAACCATGCTGAGTATTGGAAAGGAGGTTGTTAGTAAGGAGGTAGTCTGAGACCTGAGAGTGTATGCATCTCTCTAGTATTTTGGAGAGTGGAGAGAGAATAGCTATGGGGTGGTAATTGGTTAGTTCTGTGGAGGGTCCGCCTTTGTGGCGGGGAATTATACGTGATACTTTCCACAGTGTGGGAACGTAACTTTCTGACAGAGATCGGTTAATCAAGATGGATACTGGGTAGGCCAGAGCATCAGCTGCGATTTGTAGGTATTCACTTGGGAGGTTGTCTGCTGCTAATTTGGTGGGCTTAAGTTTAGTTAAGAGTTTTTTTTATGTTGGAGGTAGGTACAGGAGAAAAGGAGAAGGCAGTGGAGAGATTACTAGTTGAAGGTGTGTGTTGGAGGGGAGGGGGGTTGTGTTGTTTAGCTAGTGATAGTATGGTTTGTGTGAAGTGTGTGTTGAATGAGGTAGCAATATTTTCTGAGGAGTGAGCGATGTTAGGAGGAGGGGTACTGACTTTACCTGGGTGTAGGATGGAGTTTATGGAGGACCAGAATTGTTTGGGGCTGAGTTGGGAGGAGTCTAGGGCAGACTGGTAGTATTAGAATTTGTCCTGTTTTATTAGCTTTTTTACTCTATTGCGTAGTTCTAGGAATTTCTGTCTAGTTGAGGGGTTTTTGGTTTTGCGCCAGTGCTCCCAGGCTTTATCCCTGTTTTTCATTTCTGACTTAGTGGTTTTCTGTAGCCATGGGGAGAGTTGTGCTTTGATTCTGGAAAGTCTTATGGGGGCATGGTAATTAAAGATGCCCAGGAAGGTAGAATAAAAAAATTAAACTGCGTCATCAAGTCTGAGGTACTTTAGAGGATGCCAGTTACATTCTTTCAGGGATGAGATGAATGTGAGTGGGTTAAAGTTTAGTTTTTTATGTATTTGACGGTAGATGACAGGTTTAGCTTGGTATAGGTATTTTTTGAGTAGGAACGTTGGGGAGTGATCACTGGGGCTATCTGATAAGCAGCCTGTTATATATGACTGTCGGCTCTTACTGACTAGTATCCAATCCAGGGTAGTGTGCTTGCTGGAGTTTTTATTTATCCTGGTTGGCGACTGGACTAGTTGGGTGAAGCCATAAAGGTTTACATGATGGGTTGGATGGTTGCCAGAACAGGATTGCCAGTCAATACTGAAGTCACCTAAAATGATAGTTTCTTGGGGGAGATGGTGGGTAGACCAGCTGAGGAGGTTTTCTAGTGGAGGGATGTTTTGGCCAGGTGGGAAGTAGCATCCAATTATGTTGGTGGTTTTGTTTTGGTTTATTTTGAGGTTGGTATACATTATTTTTTCATTGCCTATTTGTGGAGCTGATGATTTTAAGATCTGGATGTTTAGATGCTGTTTAAATATTATAGCTACACCGCCGCCTTTCTTGTTTAGCCAGTCTACTCTTAGTATGCCATAACCTATAGGGAGTATTTGCTCACTGGTAATGTGAGGTTTTAGCCAGGTTTCTGTCAGGATGACTATATCTGGGGAGTACAAGTCTATGGTGGCATGGAGTTCATGGACTTTGTTGGATATACTTCTAATATTTAGGCTTAGTAGAAGGAAGTCACTTGGCTTTCTATTGGCTGTAATATGGGAGAAGTTGTGGTTTCTAATCTGATTATGAGGATTGGGGTTGTCGATGGTAGGGCCAGGGTTGGAGTGGATGTCTCCACTTAGGGCTAGTTTTGATATGCATGAGGTCATTAGTTTTATCAGTTTTTGAATGTGTTTGTTTATAAGGGAAACTTTATGATTGTGCTCTGTAGGTAATAGGTATGGTGGGAGGGTTACTATGTTAAGTTGTAGGGATGCTTTATGTTTGAGTAATATAGTTGGTAGAATATGTGGGGGGTGCATAGGGATGGTTCTTGAGTTGGTGGGAGGGGAGCTGAGTGAGGGTGAGACATGAGTGGTGGTGTGAGTAGTAGTACAGTGGTAGTGGTTGAGTGGGGGAATGATGGAGCTTTGGTAGGATGTAAGATATGCAAGTAGAGTGCATGCAGTGAGCATAGGTAAGGTATGGTGAGGAGGTGTGATAGTAGTGGGAAGATGGAGGAGGTAGTGTTGGGTTAGCGCTGTGGTTGGTTACTGGAAAGATGGGAGGGGTTTGAGAGTGTAATAAAGGTGGGACCACTGGGGGCGGGAGGGAATAGACGGCAGGGTGGTGAGCGAAGCGGGTAGAGACCCTGTTAATTGCCCTTATGAGAGGCTGGAAACAATCAGGTAACAGAGTTACCTGATAAATGAACATAAGATAGTGACAAGGGTGGTTGTAGTTTTAAATGTATTAAATGTAGTATGGGGCAGGCTGCTCTACACAGCTCACAGATAACAGACTGGATTCATAAAAGATACCACAAAGTGTCTATGCGTACATTTAGTGTAAGCTTTCTGAGCGAATACACAGCACGAGCATTACAGTAGGCCTGTTCTTGAATTCAGAAAGTGTACACAAACCTTTACGAATCCGACCTAACATCTATATTTCTAAGCAAATTTCTTGTGGTTTTATGCAGTGCTCAGTGTGTGTCCTTATGACAATGGGTACATTAAGATGGCATATTATTCATGCCTGTTAATGTGCACTTCCTTAGACAAATATTTAATTGTGTCTTTTTCCATATAGGTATATACATCACTGGAGTCTATTACTAAAGAAGGGCATATGTGTGGTTCTTGTAGAAACACAGCACAAACAGCAGTGTGACCAGAAAATTAAAAAGTATACTTTTAATCCCATGCTGCTTACCGACCCTACCACCACTCCTTACCACATAGATGCATACTTTTGTCTATGGCGTGCATCTCTTAAATATATAAATATTGATGTGACACAGGTGTTACTCTCTATCAGGTAAGCATTGACACATGCATAACACTGCTTTGGAGAGTTACTTTCTTTGCTAGCCAAGCTGCACTTGTTATTCTTGCTTGCATCTACAGGAATAGCTTGTTTGCTCAAAGCTGTGCCAAAATATTGCTGCGTTAATCACTCAAGAAAAAAATCTATATACCAGTGAATGCATCTGTACATTGTTTATGAAGACTGATAGAACAACCATGTAAAATTAATGATCTCTGAAAGTGAGGAAAATTCCTATCCTTCAAAATTTAGCTTGTACACCATGCATAAAGTATGCTTGATTGCACAAATGCTCAAACAAAAGCGGGTTCCTCATTCCACAAGTTCAATATCACATGATTTGAACACCTTAGACATTTTCCAACTAGCTTTTATTTACTGGGGAGATGCATACAAACAAAAAGAGTTTTGCCTACAAACCGAAAACATCAGTTTTGTGTCTCATGAATACATCTATTTCTTGAGCCAAGTCAAACAGCTATACTGCTATTTTCTATCTATACAACTACAAAAAGGACTAAATTCTCCCTGGCTTAATAGATGGAGTACCAACAATAAAGTCACCAAATTCCACATCTGGGCTAGCCCTTTTTGGCCTCGCATCAATTGCCTTAACATAACCTGGCTTCAACCTCCTGACACCACCCCCACCGCTATATCAGTTTTGAATATTACCATTTCAGATGGTGCAAGGCACACAGACATGCTAAGGAAATCACTATCTTGGTAACTGACTATATTAACTTATCACTCTAGCCTGACTAATGACAAGAGAAAGAGAAGTCACAGTTACTGAGGTTCATAAAACACACATTTCCCTGCATCTATTTTCCTGATGAATATACAAATTATGAATGAAGAATGCCATATGTGTCTAACTACCTCCCTGCGGATGATATGCCCACAATCTGCGATATTAACCCAGCCTATTCACCAGTTCCTAACAAGCAGAAAGACAACTTACTTCAACACCCCCCCCCCCACACATACACACTTTTTTCTCCCATTTTCTACACAGGGTCAAGTTGTTGTGTTAACTGCCGCCATCTCTCTCAATTCAATACTACACTCGTCCTGCCTTCTAAAGCACTCATACCCAACTGTCGCAGATGATCTCTCACACAATCCATCCACCATTTTGCTGGATGCTCTCATTTCCTCTTGCCTTCTTCCTGTGTATCCAAAATAATCTTCACCATATTGTCTTCTGCTTTTCTGCAAATTGCCTAAACCACCGTAATCTATTCTCTTTGATCTTTTCTGCAATTGGAGCTACTTTGGCTTCTGGTCTTATGTCCTCATTTCTTAATCTGTCCTACAATGTGCATTCCATCACCCATCTCAGACACTTCATTTCTATCACCTCTAGCTTCTTCATCTGCTCTGCTTTTACTGCCCAGGTTTCTATTTCATACAGTATTACTGGTCGCACCATTGTTTTGTACACCTTACCTTTCAGCTTCTTTGGCATTCTTCTGTCATACACAACACCTGACATACTATGCATGGTGGCTGCACCCCTCTGATTCTAGCTTTGACTTCTTCATTCAAACTTCCTTTCTCCTAAACCACCCCTCCCAGATACCTGAAGCTGTTAACCTGTTCCGCTATCTTCCCTTCTATCTCAATTCTCAGCTACTTCTGACTTCCTTAATTTGCTGCCATCACCATCTTAGCTGTACTCAGTTCCATTCCGTGTGCCTTCAGTTTTGCATTCCATTCCACTATCCTTTCCTGAAGTTCTTGCTCAGAGTCTGCCTGTAATGCCACATTGTCTTTATGCAGCAACTTTGTTGATTTGTCCCCTCCAGCCTGTTTGCTAATGTAATCCATCACCAGTGCGAACAGCAGTGGGCTCAGAGCTGAACCTGAATACACACTAACTCTCATTGGCAACCTCTCTGAGAGACCGAACACTGTTCGTACTTAGTCACTGGGTCCCTGAACATACCCTGCACTAATTCTACCAATATTTCTGGGACTTTGAACCACCGCATGATTGCCCAAAGCAGCTTTCTTGGAACCTTGTCATATGCTTTCCTCAAGTCTAGAAATGCTCAATTGAACTCTTTCCTCATCACTAGTTTTTTCTCAACTATCTGTCTCACTGCAAAAATTGGGTCAGTTGTGCTACATCCTTGATCTGAATTCATACTGCTCATTGCCCATCTTACTTTATACTACTCTACATATCTGTTTATCGGTCAGCCTCTCCAGAACTTTCATGGAATGTGACAGGATTTGATATCTCTGTACTGTCCATGGCTGTCCCCTTTGTTTTTGTACATTGGCATAAGTATGCTTATTCTCCAGTCATCTGGGATACGCCTTTCTCTCCACACTGCTATGAGTACCCTCAGGAGCCATTTCTCCCCTATCTCACCCAGCATCTTTATCATATCTGCTATGACATCATCTGAGCCTGCTGCTTTCCCCAACTTCATTTTCCTTATTGTTGTTCTTACTTCTTCTATGGTGGGCTCCTCTTCTTCTCCTCTCATGATAGGCTGTGTTTGGTGCAGTATAGCTTCTGTGGGGTTTTCTTCTTTCAGAAGCTGCTGGAAGTACTCCTTTCATCTGCCTGTTATGTCCCGTGGACTGGTAAGTAGGCTTGCCGGCATCCCTTATGAAGGGTGTCTGACTACCTTTTTTATTTTTCTGTCTTTGCCTTACAACCTGATATAGTTTATTTGTGCCACCTACTGAGTCACCTTTCAGAAGCTGGTAGAGTGTCTCTGATGCTCTATTTGCTTTGCAACATCTTTCTTAGCCTCTTTGGTAGCCAACCAGTATTCCTTCCTAGCCTGGTCCATCTTTTCTATCTCCCACTTTTTCCTGCACTCCTCCTTTCTTTTTATGACTACCTGGATTTCTGCATTCCACCACCAGCTTTCCTTATGCATCTTATTTCCATAACTGGTTCGGCCACATATGTGTTCTGCAGTCCTCACACATGCTGTTTTGAGGCGTTGCTATTCTTCTTCAACTCTAACTATTTCATCCTCTTCTTGAGGTGCTACAGTCCTGAATAATTCCTTGAACTATTCTACTTTCTCTTCAATCAACTTCTACATCTTCAGCCTGGTTTCTGTTTACCTTGGAGCCTTCTCAGACCACCCCTTGCAGCTGATTTTGACAACCAGTGGTTTATGCTGTGGGCTGACTATTTCACTGAGGATGGCTTTGCAACCACTGATTCTTCCCCAGTGCCCTTTTTCTTGCTAGGAGGAAGTGTACCGGAGTTGCATGTTGACCTCTCTTGTATGTGATCTTGTGCCTGTTTTACTGAGGCATGTGTTGGCTACTATCAAGCCATTTGCCAGACAGAAGTCTAGAATGGCCTCTCCTCCTTCATTCCTGTTACCTCATAGATTCATAGCTTCACAGACTAGTACTAAGCTAACTGTCCTTATGGACCATTTTAAACCTAGCCAATTACCCCATGTGAGAATCAAACCCTGCACCTTGGATCTATAAGGTAAACACCTTAACCCTTATGCCAACCTCCCACCTACATGGACCCAGGCAGTCCTCATATCCTGATTTGTCTGCCCAGATATGTGCATTCAGGTCACCTGTTATCAACACCAATTCCTGTTGTCCTGCTTTATCTAGGAGATCCTGCAACTGCTGTGAGGCATGGACTGAGATTATGAATACTGTCCTATCATTAGCCTGGAGTCTGATTGCCAAGAGCTTGTCATTAATTTTGATGATACCTCTCACTGCCTTCTGAAGTGTTCCTCTCACCACAATTCCCACACTATTTCTAATCTGCGCTCCTCCTGAGTAGTAGACTCAGGATCCCAAGGCAAGTGGCACTGCTGCATTGCCCTTCCATTTTGTCTCTTGGATAAATAGGATGTCCATTCTTCTCCATACCATCACATCATCCACTTCCAAGCTCATTGCAATTCTTAGTTCAACTTGCAAGATAACTTGCTTGGCCTTACAAAATTCACACCCCATCCAAGAGCACTGGTAATACCATCAGAGACTTCTCAATGTAATCAGATCTTCATACGTTCATAGGTGTGTACTAGGCTAATGGCCATGGAGCCTTTACAGGCCTAGCCCATAGAAGTGTCCTGGCATCATGATGCGTTAGTTCCTGGTGCCTCTATCAAATAGAGCCACTGGAGTGATCCCCGGGGTGAACTTTCTATTTCCCATCCACTCATCAAGATTTCTCTTGAAAAGGGCCAGTGATGTGCTCTGCTTGACATGTATGGGAAGTCTATTCCAAAGCATGGGCAGTCTCTGGGTTATGAACCTGCCTCCAGCATTTTCTGTTGATTGTGACAATGAGGTTGAGGTCCCTGGAGCGTGTAATGTGGAGGGATTGGGATTTCTTTAGGTGTAACATTTCTAAAAGGGCTGGGTCAGACATGGCTTTGTAAGTCAAGCAAAGATCGCCTCTTAATAGATGATATGAGACAGAGAAAAGTTGGAGTTTTTTTTTGAGTCTGTCCATGTAGGACATGTGTTTAAGGCCTAGGATCCCCTTTGTGAGATACTTTTGTGGTCTTTCCAGCTGTTGCATGCGTCTAGTGAGGTACATGCCAAATGGGGCATTATACTCTATGACTGGTCTAATTACGGAAGAGTAGAGAGAGATGATGACCTCTTTCTTCCTGGATGCAAAACCCTTGGTAATGAGATGTGCCACATAGAAAGACTTTCTGATCACAGTGGCAATGTGGTGGTTGAAGGAGAGGCTGCTGTCAACCTGTGTCCCCAGATCTCTTATAACACCTTCAGTGTTCAGTGGGCTGCCATCAATGTGGTAATTAGTAGTTGCTGAGTTTTTCCCAAAGAGAATGACGACACATTTTTTGGCATTGAGCTTAAGGCCATGGTTTCGACACCAGTCGTTGGTCTCAGTGAGGCCTTTCTGTAGGATGTCTACATCACTTGGGGAGTTAATAAAGGCTCCCAGCTTGCAACTGTTGGTGAACTTGGTCAGTCAGAGTCCTTCCGTGTTGGCCTGGACTTCTGAGAAGTAGATGCCAAACAGCAGAGGACCCAGGACCGATCGCTGTGAGACTCCACTTGTGACTGGTCGACAGTCTGACTTGGAGTCTGCTACTTTCACACCATGGGTTCTATCTGTGAGCCAATTGGCAACCCACCTAGTGATATAGGGGTTGATCTCTAGTTTGGTGAGTCTATCAATAATTCCTGAGTGGAGAATGGTATCAAAGGCCTTGGCCAGATTGAGGTAGGCTGTATGAATCACCTTGCCCTCATCTACAGCTCTGGTGACTGACTCAAAGAAGTCAACCAGGTTGAGCAGGCATGAGCTGCCCTTCACAAAACCAAATTGAGTGGGATCCAGAGTTTGGCGATTCCCTATATCCCTGTTAATTAGGTCCATGATGATGCACTCCACAGCCTTACATATCAAACTCGTCAGGCTAATGGGGCGATAATTCCCAGGGTCTGTAGTCGCTTCCCCCTTTATGGAGAGGGATGACTCTAGCAGTGTGCCATTCTGTAGGGACAAAGCCTGAGGTGAGGCTGTGATTGAACAGGGTACACAGGTGCGGTGCCAGTTCAATTTGTAGTTCATGCAGAACACAGCCAGGGATATTGTCAGGTCCCATGAAAGCTGTATTCTTGGCCTTAGACAATGCAGCTTTAAACTGTGCTGCAGTAATGCTGGGTGCCTGGCATTCTTCCAGTATTGTGATTGGTCCTGGGGGGGGGGGGGGGTAAAGTTGGCACTGAATCTGTCGGCCAGCATGTTGGCAATATCTATTGGCTCAGTATAGGAGGTACCATTGTGCAGTAACTCAGAGCAAATCTGGGTATTGCTGTGAAGATTCATGATATAACTGTAGCAGGCTTTGTGGTTCTTTTTAGTGTCAGCCACAATTCTGCCTTCATAGCTAGCTTTAGAGGTTTTGATGAGGGATCTCAACTTTTTGTTGAGGCTAATAAGTGAATTTTTCCAGTCTTGGGGCTTCACCTTTTTCTGCAACAGTTTCTTCCTTCTGTTGTAGGGTTTGTTAATGGCAGGGGACCACCAGATTGGCTTCCTTTTTTTGGAGGAGAGCGTCTTGGTTCTGTTGGGTATGGCTAGTTCCATGCATTTATGTATATGTTCACACAATGCATTGGTGTATAATTTGGTGGTCATGCACCTATTTTCCATTTGGATGGGTGCTGTGAAGTTAGTGTTGTAGTATATACCTGACACAGAAGTGATCACCACCCTGCATCTGAGAGTTGACAACATTCTGTTATGCACAGTGTGTGATCATCCCCCCCCCGTATCTGCCATCCAGGAACATTTCAAACTCAAGGAAAATGGAAACTCAAACAAACTTCTGAACCACACAAAAAGAAACAAACGGCCTGGAAGCTCCCATGACATCACTTCCCTTAATTCACCTTTAAAGGGATACAACATCACTACATATAATGAACAATATCCTCTTTCCTTTCTTTATTGATATCACACTAAGATATAAATAAACATTGCAATACCATAATTACATTGATAAAAACATTTTCTAAAAAAAGGAAAAAGTCACTGCTGAAATAACATTGAAAAAAATCAATCATACTTTAACCTACAATTGACTACAATTTCTAAAATAAATATATAGTGACATAAAATGCATGGATATACACGAAATTTCACAAAAATTCACGTAAGCGACATTTTAGACTATAATAAGAGGTGTCGGACAGTCAATGAGGCTACCTCTCCAGGCTTGAAGGCTTTTTGAAGCCGAGGCGCTAGAGAGAGAGAAGCAAGTGGAATAAACGTTTGGATATACTGGCAGTTGTTTTCTTTCCTACTGGATACCATTTGGATACCATTTCTCATTTTTGTGCTTGTGTTGCTTTTTACCTCTCCAGGCTCTTTAACTTTAATATACGTGCTATTGACAGCATGCCATTTAGACCCGGAGGTACAAATGCTCTGAGTCTCAGATGCCTTCCTTTCTAACAAAAGTGAATCCATCCCCCTTCCATGCTTAAGGTTAATATGGTCAATTGCCATGAAATTAAAACCATGCTCAGGGTGCTCATGAATATGTTTAGCCAGGGCATTTTCTTCCTTATTCTTCTTTATGGCATAAGAATGTTCATATATACGTTGGCATAATTTCCTGTCCGTTTTCCCCACATAAAAACTCGGACAGGAATTACATGCTGCTACATATATAACATGGGAACTTTTACAATTATATCTTCCTTTTACTGTATAAATGCTATTACGTATAGGGAGATGGAGCCCCGTTTTGACAGATCTGCAATATCTACATGAATTACATGTGAACATTAGAGATCTTGTGTTTGTTACTCCCGAATAACCTTCTAAGATATTCTTTAAACCTGGGCCTTTTCTATAGGTAAATTTTACCTGTTGACCTAACTGCTGTAACCCGTCAAACTCACTGATTGCAACAGCCCAAAATCTTTTAATGATGGAACTTATTCCTGGAGCATCCAAACTATAGGTCATTACAAACCTCATGGACTGATTGATAAACTGAGAATTATTTTCTGACTCATTATGTACATTCAATACCCCCTGATGTGACTCCAAGAGCGGTTGGTAAACACCAGATCTTCTCTTATGTTTTACCTCCATTATCACCTCTACCAACATGGGGGCGGGTTAGTAGTGATGGAGTTGGCAGATTACAATGATTTATGACCTTCCTGAACATTTTAAACCCTTTAACTCCACAAAGCAGTCTCTACATCAGAGTCTACACCAAGTATTGAATAACCCTTCAGCTGAAGCCAGTGTCTGCAGGAAGGGACAGATGCTGGCACAAACATAAATTTAGCAAAACAACAGACACAGTCTGCATAAAGGAGACTAGACAACCTCTGTAAGAATTCATAGAAGGCAACTAAACAATGCTACACAACTACAAGACAGCACTCTTCACTTCCCCAAAATGAATGCAACAAACTTGTAAAGATGTGACACACAAAATCTATCATATGATTACTCTGACATGAGCACAGGAGAAAAAAATTGGCATGTTTTCAAACACTGCCTCAAATGAGTATGCTACCATGGGCCCAACAAATTCTGATAAAGTTGGGATGTGCCTAAAATTCTAAGGCGTTCAATACAGAAAAGTTATATATCACTATGAAAATGATGACCAGTGAAAATTACGTAGCTAGTTTGTTAGTTCATTTATTTACATAGACCAGCTTAGTCTCCAATCTCCACAGGCATAGCCTATTTTCAGGGAAGATCTGAAGTGTTGTTTATGCTAAGGAAATTTGGCCAGGACAATGTGAACATTTCCATACTTTTTCTACCAAGTATCATGGTATTTTTTTACACCCACCTAAGTTACCACTAACTCAGGTGGATGAGACCTTAATTCAACATCTCATGCAACAGATGACACCTCAGGAGTGAGCCCCCCATACTGTACTACAATATTAATAGTGGAAAACTAATTCAAGCACCTACAGTATTAATACTGGAAAAGGAATCCAACCACATGATATGACACTAGAACTAACGGCTTTCTGATCTGCCAGCATCAATTATTAGCTTGGTACCTGCTGAGGCATATATGGCTACACAGATTACAAGAGTCACACTTTCTCCCTTCCTCTATCTATTAGTCTCTCTATTCATCCTTATTATCATTATTTATGTTGTCTTTTATTACTAGCAGAAGATATAAATGTCTTAAGAGTTCTCACGGATGTATCATTCCACACTGTTTTATGAAAATGGTCCAGCTGGACATATTCCTGAACGGTATGAATGCAGGTCTGCAAAGTAGTTAAGAGCCAAGTCTCTGCAAACAGTGTTTATGAAGTACCTTTGTGTAAGGTACTTGCTATACCAGTAGGTTAATTGTAACAGTAAATCCTAATATTATGGTTTACCAGCCTTCTGTGTCATGTGTTTATGGCCAGAATATCTCCAAACTGTAGCAAATTCCTTGGGTGGAACCTGGCTTGCACTGTACCTGATTTAAGTCAAAGTGAGACTTCCTTATGTAGTTTCATGTTCTCTTTGATGGGTCAAGCCTGCATATCCTGCAGGTGTGTGTGCTTTTACACCTGCAAAACAGCTACGCTAAGGTACTTGTAAGATCATAAATCCAAGCTATATAACATACACCCATTACCATAAAACATATCCAGATTATTTATTGCCATAATAATAAACAAAAAAGTCTTACTGTTAATAAAAATAGCAGCTAATCCAGGGAAAATATATGAAAACATATTCTCTCCATTTAAAATTAGGAGTTTCATGCTTTCCATAACTTGGCATCTGTGTTGTCCATTTTCATTCGTCCTCACAGATGGGTTTGGATCTGAATCGGCCACATGCCAAAGACTTTGGATCCAACTCACAGGCTCCTTTCTCTACCCATAATGCACTATTATCTCCCTAACCCCTCAAATCGAGTTTGCTGCCTAGTCTCCCAATTTATTAATGAGGCAGAAGAACATAAGAAAAAGTTAGATCTCAAACCTGGAACTGATGGGTTCCAATACCGTCTACCAAGTACTACTAGAACAGACAAGGTTGGGGATAGATGGGAGGGAAAGTGAAGAAGAAGGAAAATGGACAACAAAGATGTCAAGTTATGGTAAGTACATAACTCCAAAATCGGATGTCCCTTTTCATTTTTCCTCAGTTGCGATAGAATCCCCAGCAATGTAGCCCTTGGGAGGCCCTCATGGAAAGACATGTCAGAGCACTGACGAACCAAAGGAAGCTCTGCTTCTATAGACTATATCCAATTTGTAATGTGTAACAAAGGTGTGAGATTTAGACCAAGTGGCTGCAGCACAAATATCATGAATGGAAGTTCTTGATGAGAAGGCAGATAATGTAGCCATAGACCTAGTGAAGTGAGCTTTGGGGGGTCATGGTAACTCTAATCCTTTTAGAGAACAGACCAAAGAAATGCAATCAGTAATATATTGGGCTACAGTAAGTATAGACACTGCCTGGCCCAGGCAGCTAGAGGAAAAGGATACAAATAGCTGATCAGACTTCCTGAAATGCTTTGTCCTGTGAAGGTAAAACCACAATTGTTTGTGCACATCAAGGAGAAAAGCATTATTTGTAAAGCTGGGAAAGAAAACAGGTAATTGCATGGACCAGTTAATGTTAGTCTCTGTAGCCACTTTAGGAATAAAGGAAGGATTGGTCTGTAGGTATATTCTGTCCTTATGAAAGATAATGTAAGGCGACCTAACAGATGAGGCCTGAAGCTCAGAGATTCTTTTTGCTGAAGTAATAGCAACTAAAAATTTGGTTTTCCAGGACAGAAGTTTCATATCACATTTGTCCACTGGTTCAAAGGGTTTCCGAGTTAAACCTTGAAGAACTACAGTAAGGTCCCAAGGAGGAGACGAGTCTTTTATTGGGGGTCTAAGAAGAAAGATACCCTTCATGAAGGCTTTACACAATCTGGTTGTAGCCAGAGAAAGGGAATTATTTCCAGAATGGAAATTACAGATCACTGCCAGCTGAAGTTTAATAGTAGAAAAACGAGACCCTTCTTTAAAAAGAGTTGTTAGGAAGAGAAGAACGGATGAAACAGGAGCTGAAAAGGGATCAATATTCCGATTGGAAGCCCAGATAGAAAACCTTTTTCATTTGCTCCTGTAAACTTTCTTGACAGAAGCCTTCTGAGAGGCCAAGATAATCTCACAAACTGGGGAAGCAAGCCTGGACTGTCTGACTATTTCTGGAATTGGAGAAACCACTCAGTTAGTTGCAAGGCATGGAGACTGAGGTGTTGAATTTTAGATGGATGGGACAGGAGATCTTGATTGGGTTCCAATATCCATGGAGGATACTTCAAGTGAGACTAGAGGAAGTGGAACCATACCTGTTGAGGCCAGAAGGGGGCAATGAGGATGACTGAGCTCTTCAGCCTGCTTGCTTTCTGTAAGAACTTTGGAATCAAAGGAAGAGGAGGGTAAGCATACAGGAGACCTGAGGACCAATCATGTATCAGAGCATCCCTCAGTGACTCTCCCAGTGGTGGGATCAGAACAAAATACTTGCTGCACTTGTTGCTGATGGGCAAGGCAAATAGGTCACAGCAAGGCTGGCCCCAGTGTCTGAAGATCATATTCCCTACTGATTGATTGAGAGACCACTCATGAGGCATCAGAATGGATTTGCTGAGCCTGTCTGCTAGTTTGTTGGTTTTCCCTGGGATGTGTGTTGCACTGAGAAAGTGGTCTGAAGTGATTGTCCATTCACAAACTCTCATGGCTTCCCTGCACAAGGGATAAGATTTGGTTCCTCCTTGCTTGTTGATACACCAGACTACTCACATGTTGTCTGTTCGGACTGCAATTGTCCCTAGAGGTAGAACATCTTGAAAGGCTTGCAATGCTAGAAGAACTGCTCTCATCTCTAGGACATTGTTATGCAACTTGGTCTCCAGAGAGGACCACGTTCATTGGACCATCTTCCTCAAGAAATGCACCCTCACCCCAGTTGAGAAGAGTCTTTAGTCACAATGGCAAATGGGGGTGGAAGGGTAAATGGTCTGCTCAGAAACAGATCATCGGACTGAAGCCACCAGAGAATAAAACTTTTGCAGATTGGGGTGAGTTTTATGGGAAATGATGGGGACTGATACAGAATGGACCATTGCACCTCCAAAGCTCACTGAAGGATGCACATAAAGAACCTTGCTAGAGGGACTAGAAGTGTGGTAGATGACATAGACCCAGAGCCTGAAATACTAATCATGCTGGAGGAGATGGTGGGATAGTATGGCCAGAACCTGAAGTCTCAGAGACGTGATGCAATGGAGAGGTAAGGAAGCCACCTGGGTTGCAGTATTCAAGAGGTTTCCTATGAATTCCAAGGCCTGAACTGGAACTAGGTAAAACTGGGTATGATTTATCGAGATGTCTAAGGTTTTGGAAATCTAGACAAGTAGTCCTTGGCTTGTAGTAGTTGATGCTTGGATGGGGTAGTGAGGAGCCAATCATCAAGCTATGGAAACACCCTAATCCCTTGAGTCTCAAGTGAGCTGCCACTACTGACATGCATTTGGTAAACACCCTGGAGGCTGTGGTGAGTTCAAAGGGCAGTACTCTTATTTGGTAATGATTGGCTCCCAGCCAAAAGCATAGATGTGTCCTGGATCACCTGTCTATTTTTATGTGATATTACACATCTTGGAGATCTATAGAGCACATTCAATCGTCCTTGCGCAGTAGAGGCAGAATTGACTGAACAGTGACCATTCAGAAATGTGTTTTCTTTAGAAACTGGTTTAAGTTGCTGAGATCCAAGATGGGTCTTAGGTCTCCTGTTTTATTTGGCGCTAAAAAGAAGTGGGAGTAGGTTCTGAATGCTATTTGGTCAGCTGGAACCTCTTGCATGACTCTCTTCTGCAGCAGCTATTGTATTTCCAGAGCTGCATCTTTAGTTTCATTGGGTGGAATGTCCAGAAGTTTCTTCTTCTGGACAGAGAGAGTAAGGGAAAATGGTATGTAACAACCTCTGGATAAAATTCTTGGCACCCAGGAATTTTTTTTGTGATTTTTGTCCAGGTGTCTAGGTGCAAAGATAAATGACACCCAACTGCCTCCAGAGGCAGGCAGTTGGGCAACGCTTCAGGAGTGCTGATAGGGCATATCAGAGAAGGAATCACAGAAGCCTGATTCTGCGGACCCCCCTTTGCCTTGGGGGCAGTGTCTTCCATTGAAGATTCCTTTTCTGCCTCTGGAGGAATCATCCCTGCATGAATCCTGGAAAAGTCCCTGAGATTCTCGGAACCACATCATCTTACCACCTCATTGGTTTATATGGAAAGTTCGTTGAGGGGTAGAAAACTTGACCCCTATGGCAGACAGTCTTTCACTCTTGTTTGCTGTGGGTGAGTGTGTCTTCGACTGATGGCCCAAACAAGGAGGAGCCATCAAAGGGGGCACTGACAAAGGATGCCTATAAGGGTTCCTTAAATCAGCACAGCCTCATCCAGGCATGTCTCCTAATGGCTATGCCTGAACCAGCAGCTTGTGAGGCACCCTCAGCTGCATGACAAATCAGCCTCATTGATGTACTAGAAATGGACAGAAGAATTGCCAGTTGCAAAGAAAGATTTTTCTGATCCTCTGCAGACATGGACTCTGAGTGGGTATTTGATAGTTCCTTCATCATATTTCTTTGTAGTCAAGTAAAATGTGCCAGTTAGTTTAATGGTCTCCATGTGAATGTAGCTGAGGCATATACTCGCATTCCAAATCTGTCCATTGCTCTGGACTCACTGTTTGGTGGATGGGCAGAGAAGCTCTCTTCAGCTAGCTCCTTCATGGTGGCTGCCTCAGCTACGACTATAACATCAACCAGGACTCCCTTGCTCTAGTGGGGTCTGTCAGTGGGAGGTACCAGGAATTTATCCAGGTGTTTAGAGATAGGCTCGACAGTGTCTGGTTCCTTACTGGTAACCACTTAGCCATTGCTGAAATACCCTGGAATACTGATGGAAACACCTAAGCTCCTCTAGCGAAAAACCTCACAGCACAGGATATAATAGCTGGTCTTAAGTTAAAAAAAAAAGCACAGCCAAAATCAGACCATAAAGAATAAAACAGACAATTGCAATAAAATCCATCAATACTTTAATAGATATGATCTAAGCGCTTTCACCTTCTACCTGACGTCATCATCAGAGATAAAATACAAACTTCAGTGCAGTACTTATATTCAGCATTCAATCAAGATTCAATTAAATGCAGCCAATCAAAGTGAAGAAGCAACTAAATATTAATTTTTGACTTAAAAAAATGTGAAACTCTCTGAAATCCATCTTAAAGATGGATGCAGGTTGGGAAGACCAGCAACCCTTCTGTTTGAGGATTTCAAGTACATCTCCAAAGAAGATGTCATTGGACGGCGACCTGGGAGATCCTTCTCCCACATCAAAATCCATATCTTCTGTGAGAGATTCCATGGGTGATTCTATGTATCTCCTCTTGCACATCCTCTTACGAGGGAATTCTTCTGAGGGATGCTTGGAGAGGTATCAGAAGGGGGGGGGGTTATTCTAAGAAAACTGACAGAAGGCTTTTCAGAAGTGGCTGTCCTTGTGGGACAGGTGTGATGGGCTCAGAGCTCGGACCCAGGGGGGGGGGGGGCAATGGTTAGGATCCAAGATAAGAGAGCATGGATCTCTGTGCAAAGAGAAAGCTCTTTCTACCAACTGAATGCAGACTGATCAGGGGAAACCTCTCCCTCCCCCCCTCAGAGCTGAAGCCCTTGAGGAAGGAAGGTCGGGCTGCCCCCAAATCTGAGCCTCATGGGGAGAATGGTATCCAAGCTGCCCAGGGTTGAGGCTCCGATGGGAGGGGAAGGGATGGATCTGACAAGGGCAGAGCCAAACCCAATCCCCTCAGATCCAGAGATGACCTCTCGGATCTCAGACCCACTCTGATCCAAGGGTAATGGAGCAAAGCCAGTCAGGGACACCATCGGAGTCAAAGAAGGCACCTTTCTTGGATCCTACGTCAAACCTCTTGGGGATCTCGTATCCCTGGGACTCCAAAACCCTAGGTCAAATCGGAGAAATAAATAGAAAAGGTTTGGCAGGGGCACTTATGGATCTATGAGGGGATGGAGCTGAAAAGACCCTATCTGGATCTGAGCCCTGAGAAATTTTCACATCGCCCTGTCCACATCCATCTCAGTCTTGAAAGATGCAGTGGATGCTAGCCTAGAGTGTTTTCTAGGTGTTTGGAATAGTTGGGAGGTTAGGGCCAGAGATACAGGTTTGAGTGTGTACCTTGGCGACAGACTCCCACCTGTCAGAATGGAAGGTCTAGGATCCAAGAAGGAGGTGAATGTTAAAGGAGAATAGGAGCCATACCTGTTACATATGAGGAAGACTGTGGATCCAAGGGAAGTGCAAAGGTCTTTGGATCCGAAGAGGCCGGATCTGAAACCTTCCAAATTTTTTCTGACTGCTCTGAAGAAGCCCTTGGAGACTTCTGGAGGGCTTATTTCCTGGATTCTGAGTAAACTTGTGGAATTTTATAGGGGGTTTGAGTCCCAGAATAAGCTGGAAGTTATCCCTTTAGAATTAATTTATTGGGCTTTCTGAAACAGCCCAAGGTTATATGTGGGGCAAATATCACAGGATGATTTAAGATGTTCATGCCCCAGGCAGTAAACCCAGTCCTTGTGGGCATCAAAAATGGGGATCTTATGCCCCAAAGAAGTGCATTTTTTGAATAATGCCTGCCATAACCAGTGGAAGCTCCCCATGTCCTGTGGTGTTGTGTGCTTGCCTTTTCCCTAACAGCATTCTCACTACAAGTGAGTCCTCCTCCTGCAAGCTGAACTAAAAAACAAAACCTCTGCTATTTCCTGGAATGTGCATCCATGGGACCCACAAGAGGTTTCAACAGGACAGAGCTCCAGAGTAGTTAAATACATGTTTTTTTTTTGCTATGCTGACCCTGCTCTTACTGAATATTTCTGTCTCAGTATTTAACCTACATATTGAACTTGGCATGCACATCTGCAGGGACATTAGATCCCCCACCTCCCCCACTGTAAGCCATTTAATTTCTGCACAGATTGCAGAATATTTTTGTAATTTTGTAGTCAGCTCGCCATGGCATTTTTACAAGCTGCAAGTAGGAATATGCATGCTGTGTTCACAGAACTACTGTTCAACAATTACTTATAAATAACCAGTAAAGTGCATATGGTTTAGCTGACTTTTCCAGCACTTTCCTGGTTACAGATCGGTTTTGCTCCTAGGTAAAGGCAAGTTCTACCTGCTCTTTTTGCCATTGCTATGCTTGGGCTCACTCTGCTCTCCTACCCTACCTCAATTCCCACCCATCCACCACTACACCTACACATATTTCTATCTTGCTCCTCCCTCAAATTAACCATAACCAATTAAAAGCCACCACATCACTTACTCATCTACTTACATTCCTAAACCCCTCCTACCCAATATCTCTACTCACTATTCCCTCCTTCCCTCCCTTCCCTTCCACTTCATAAGACCTGATAACACCCACTACACCACCACTAATATACTTTACTTACCTTTAAATTATTTTCTCTAACTTCTGTTCATTCTGCACCACTACCTCTCTTCCCCATCCTTACTAGCTCACTACTTTAAACACACCAATCCACTAAACCTTATATTAGTCTCCCCTGTACCCCCACCCATCTTCCTAGCTTGCTATTCCACCTCTCCTTACTCTATGTAAACCTCTTCCACATATCATACTAACTTATCACCCTTTCTACTATTAATCAATTACAAACCATTTCCCTCTGAGAACCTTCCCATAAAGAATCTATCTAGCATTCCCATTCTACCTTTCTCACTTTTCATCACACTTCCCCTTTTCCTTGTATAGCTCACTGCTCTCAACCCCATTTCCTTGCCCCTGTAAATGTATAACTACCACATCCCCATTATCAAACCCTCCTGAAAGTTACTCAGTTATATCCCCCAGCCTCTATCAAATACCCCCTTTCTCATATACAAAATAAAAATATTCCCACAAAAAATAATAGCTATTTCATTGTGCTTCATGTTTCTTCTACTAATCTACAAAGTTTCTTTACTAAACACATTAAAGACTAACAGCTACAGCATTCTCTTTCAGGTTAACAACTTTACCCTTATGTGGAGACAGCCATCCCAATCCTGGGCCCACATAACCTCACACCAGCAATTCCCACAAATCCTTATTTATGGTCACTCTAAACCTCCAAACCATTCATAATAAAATCCTTCACTTTCACACCTGGATTGCCCACAATCAACCTGTCATCATTACTATCACCGAAACCTGGCTAAAACCTTACATTAAGTACTCTGAATTTCTCCCTCCAGGCTTCACAACCATAAGACCTGACAGACCTCGTAAAAAGGGAGGCAGTGTTACACTACTCTTTCCTAACACCTACAATATAGTTCCCTATACAAATTCTATTCCACAATATGCTAATGCAAAAAAAAAAAAAGAAGTTATGTCTTACCATAACATTCCATCTGTGTTGTCGATCTTCACTAATCCTTGACTGTGGGCTCAGTTCCAAGCCTTGGAACTGACTTGGCTGTTTACTTTAGCTCGCACCTTACAAACTCTCGAGCCAGGCTCTACCCATAATGCTCCTCTCTAAATTACCTCAGACTGAGTTTGCCTAAATTAGTGGCAGATAGTAAATAGCAATAGAGAGAAAGAGACCAGATCTGTGTCCCTATTATGAAGCCAGTCTCGGAAGGAAATTTGATCCACTAACAGTCCCAGGCCAGAGGAAGGGGGGATGTCAAGGATTAGTGAAGATCGACAACACAGATGGAACCTTATGGTAAGACATAACTTCTTTATCTGATGTCGTCAATCTTCACGTAATCCTTGACTGTGGGACAGAGTCCCTAGCTACCTGAATCTTGGGAGTTCTGATGGAAGAATAGTCCTATTTCCCATCAAACCGAATGATGCACGTCCCCTAGAGACATGTCCAATTTGTAATGAGTGATAAAAATATGAGGAGAACACCATGTGGCTGCTGCACAAATGTCGTCCAAAGAAGTTCTGGCATGAAAAACTGCAGAAGCTGCTACAGGTCTAGTTGAGTGGGGTTTCGTATATAGTGGAGGGGGAAGTCCCTTTGAATGATAGGTAAACATGATACAATCTCAAATCCATTTAGCTAAGGTAACCTTGCAAACTGGGCTACCTAAGGAAAGTGAGGAAAATGCAAAAAACCTGAAACCCTTTGTTCTGTGAAGATAAAAATTTAACTATGAACATCTAATAAATGTAGACAGTGCTCTCCTTTATTAGAGAAATTAGGGAAGAAGACTGGTAGGTGCAATGTTTGAGATTAGATTCTGAAACTACCTTTGGCAAAAAGGAAGGATTAGTCCAGAGGGAGACTTTGTCGTTGTGAAATATTATTTAGGGAGGTCTGCAGGACAAGACTTGAATTTCAGATACTCTTCTTGCAGAAGTGATAGCTACTAAAAATAAAGTTTTCAAATCAGAAACTTTAATTCACATGTATTTAACAGTTCAAAAGGGTAAAGATTAAGAGATTGTAGAACTCCGGCTAAATCCCATGGAGCAATGGCCTCTTTAAAAGGAGGCCTTAACATTAGGACACCCTTTAAAAAGGTTTTACAAAGTTTGTGACATAAGTGAAGAACCATCAAAACCAGTATGAAAATAAGATATCGCGGCTAGATGGACCCTAATGTTAGAAGCTAAAGAGCCAATTTGATAAAGATTAACTAAAAATCCAATAATTTATGCACAGGGACTGTGTAAGGGTCTAGACCATTATTAAGAGCCCATCTAGCAAATTTGTCCAATTTACTCTTGTACAGTTTCCTAGTAGAGGGTTTATGATGGGCCACAATGATTTGATGGACGGGAGAGGAAAGGGAAGAATGCCTGGCAATCATGGGAATTGCAGAAGCCACTCAGTGAGCTTGAGATGTTGGACATTCAGGTGAACCATTCCTTTTGGATGAGAGAATAGATCTGGAGCTGCGTCCAGAACCCAAGGTTTATGAAGAAGGTCAGGCCAAATGAAGGGGAAACAAACTTGTCGAGGCCAGAACGGGGCAATGAGGACTATTCTTTCTTCAACTTCCTGGCTTTCTTTAGAAACTGAGATATCAGGGGAGTTGGGGTAAAGGTGTACAAGGAGACCGAGGGCGCCAACTGTGGAGAAGAGAGTCTCTCGGTGACTCCCCTGGAAGGGGAATCAGGGCAAAGTAACTGCTGCACTTGTTGTTCAGAGAGGACGCAAACAGATCAGAGGAAGGTTGGCCCCAGTGACAGAAGATCTTTTCTGTCACCACAGGATTGAGAGACTACTCGTGAGGCATCAGAATAGTTCTGCTCAGCTTGTCTACTATCATAATGGAGCTCTCGGGAATATGGGTTGCCATGAGAAAGTGGTTGGAAGAAATCGCCCATTGCCAATCTCTGATGGTTTCTTGACAAAGTGGGGAAGATTTGGTTCCCCCTTGTCTGTTGAGGTACCAGACTACCAACATAGCTGTCTGTCTCAAATGCCACTGTTCCTAGGGGAAGGGCATCTTGAAATGCTTGCAACACTAGGAACACTGCCATCATCTCAAGAACATTGATATGCAAATTGGCCTCCAGTTGGGACCAAATGCCTTCGACTGTCCTTTCCTGATAATGCCTCCCCACCCTATCTGGGAAGCATTCGTGGTCACTACGGCTTGGGGCTGTGGAAGGATGAAAGGACGGCCCGAAAGAATCTTGTTGGAATGAAGCCACCATGACAGGTCTTGTTTGCAGTGACTGGTGATCAAGATGTGATGCAAAATTGGCTGATTCATTAATGACCATTGGAAGGCCAAAAGCCATTGGAGAATCCACATGTGATATTTGGTCAAGGGAACTAGAGTAACTGAGGCTGCCATCGAGCCTAGCACCTGTAGGATGAGTCTGGCTGGAACACTTTGGTTTTGAATAATATGGTTTACTTGTAATCTGATCTTTTGGAGCCTTTCCACTGAGAGTGAAGCAGGTCCCGTAACTGTATTTAAAAGAGCTTAGATACATTCCAATTGCTCTTCAGGATGCAGATTTGACGTTTTGTAATTTAGTGAAATGCCTAAAGAGGTGCAAAGATGCAGTGTGTAATCTCTTGCCCATTCTAGTTGATGCCTGGTGATAGTGGTAAGGAGCCAGTTGTCGAGATAAGGAAAAACTCAATCCCTGCAATCTGAGAAGAGCTGCTACCACTGCCATGCATTTGGTAAACACCTTGGGGGTTGTGGTGAGACCAAAGGGCAGTGCTCTGAACTGGAAATGACTGGCTCCCAGCCGGAAGCAAAGGAATCTCCAGGAGCGTTTGTCCATTTTGATATGGTAATACACATCCTGAAGATCTACAGAACACATCCTATCATCTTTTTCCAAGAATAGAAGTACTGACTTTACAGAGACCATCCGAAATTTGGCTTGCTGAACTGCTTTGTTGAACTGGCTGAGATCCAAAATGGGTCTCCAGTGCCCTGTCGTTTTGGCACTAAAAGAATCTTGAGTAAAACCCGGATCCTCTTTGGTCTGGTGGGGCATTTTGCAAGACTCTTTTTTTGAGCAGTTTTTGAATTTCTACTGCTGTTCCCTGTGACTGGGTGGAATGTCTGGGAGCAAGCAAGGTTGGCCCCAGTGACAGAAGATCTTTTCTGTCACCACAGGATTGAGAGACCACTCGTGAGAGGCATCAGAATAGTTCTGCTCAGCTTGTCCACTATCATAATAGAGCTCCCAGGAATATGGGTTGCCATGAGAAAGTGGTTGGAAGAAATCGCCCATTGCCAATCTGTGATGGTTTCTTGACAAAGTGTGTTTTTGGATTTGAGGAAAGAGGAATAATGTAACCTCTAGACATGATTCCTTGCACCCATTTGTCCGATGTTATCTGTATCCAGGCAGATTGATTTACGATAATATTCCCCTGATTGCCTCCAGAGGAAGGCAATTGGTCCTCCAATCAGGAGTGCTGGTAGGAGCTACCAAAGAAAGTATCTCTGGTCCCCTGGATCTGCGGGCCACCTCTGCCTCTAGGATGGCGTCTTCCATTGTTAGTTCCCTCTCTGCCTCGGGGAAAGTCTTTACCACGCGAGTCCTGGAAATGCCCTTGGGACTCTTTGAACCATTGCCTGCCACTTCTTTGGTTCCTGGAGTAGGGCTGTGGACAAGTGCAGAAGCATACACCCATGGCAGAAAGAGTCTTCCCACCTTTCTCACATCTGGCATGTGTTTTTCACCTTGTGTCCAAACAGAGATGATCCATCAAACAGAAGGTTGACAAATGAAGATTTAAATGGCTCTGCAAAGTCACACAAGCACATCAGGGTGTGTCTCCTAATGGCTATGCCTGAATGCACTGCTCTTGTCGTCCCTTTGGCTGCGTGGCCAATTAGTCTCATGGACGAGTTACAGATTGCTTCAAGAGTGGTGAGCTGAGAGGTAACTTTGTCTCGTACGCCTTCAGTCACTACTCCTGTGAGTATCTGACAGCTCTTTGATCTGATCTCTCGGCAGTCTGGTAAAGTGCGCCTGAGAGCGAAGGTCGATGAAGCATAAGTGAGCTTCCCAAATCTATCCATAGTCCTGGACTCGTTAGGAGGATGGATAGTTGGACTTTACTCAAAGTTCCTTCTTTGTGGCTGCCACTATCACCATGGCATTGACGGGAATACCCTTAGCCCAATGCTGCTCTTCCTTGGGGTCAGAAAAGATCCAGTCACTTCTCTTGAGGATCGGTTTGATGGTGTCAGGGATCTTCCATGCCCACTGCATGATCAATTTAATGAACTTGTCATGGGGTGGAGAGATCCAAGAGGAAGGCTGGAGGGAAGACTAGCCACCCCTGTGTTTCAGGATTTCCAGGATGTCCCCCAAAGGAAACATCATCAGGGGTGACCTGGGGGAACCTTCCCCCTCATCAAAATTGGTATCCTCTGTGAAGAACTCCTCTGGGGAGTCTAAGTGCTTTTTCTTACACTTTTTCTTCGCAGGTACTTCCTCAGGGGGGTGCTCCGGGGAAGTATTCGAAGAGGAAACCAGCAAGATGGGTCTTTCCTGTGACTTTTGTGTCCTCTCTGCCAGGGATGAGACTGATGGTAGCTCTGATCGAGGGGATGCAGGAGACTGGCCCGACAGGAATGGTAAGGACTGGGAGTCCACTATAGACAAGGTCTTTGCCATGATCCGGAAGGCCCCCCTCCCCCATAGAGGGATGGGAGCCCAGACCTGAAATAGACTCCTTCAGAACCATGATAATGCACAACTAAAGCAAAATAAAATAATTTAAGGAGACAACCAAAAGACCAGTAACCAAGTAGAATCCAGAAGTATTTTATTCACTCATTTCACTCCGACGTCTCGGCTGGAATGCCTTCAAAGGAGAAAAAACACCCTAAAACCACTCCATATAAATAGCACAATCAATCATTCAAAAACAATTCAATTAAAGAAAATCACAAGCATATTTAAAGGAGAACTCTCCAATTAAGTTCAGAATTCATACCATTAGGTATAAGAGTATCTCAGTTCCACAAAAGGGCTAGGTGGTTGGTCCTTAAATGGACTGACCAAGCGAGGGTACCTTGATCCTGGAACTGAAATCAGAGTGGTCTGCTCCGGTACCAACAAAACTTCTGGTGTCGAAGCAGTAGTTGTCTTGTCTGATGAAGTAGATGGTGCAGAGTCTGTCTTGCTTATTGGTGCCGAGGGAACTTTTGACACTGTAGGCTGTTTAGATACCTTTTAAGGTGGCTCTGAGGAACTGCCTGGAACCAAGTGTGAGCATTTCTTCTATTTAGAAGAGGAAAAATAGGAGGATGAACTACCTTCGGTCCTAGACCCAGATATGGCCTCTTCAAAGTCCCCTTTTAGAAAGCCTTTCAAGATTAACTTGTTTCTCCACTCAGTTAAAGCCCTGGTGGAGAAACCATGACATACAGAGCAGTTTTTCTGCAAGTGTACAACTCCTAAACAATATACACAGTAGACATTACTGTCTGCACTGGGCATCTTTCTGTCGCACTTCTGGCACCTCTTAAAGCCAGAAGTGCCCTTAGAAGGTTTAACTGAAGAATCAAACTATCAGCCATACCGGAAAGGAAGGCTTAAAGCTGATAAAGATCACACACGGAAAAGGTGACAGCAACGTTTTTTTTTTTTTTTTTAAAGAAAATAGAAAGGGGTACCAACTATGGTATCCAAAAAATACCTAAATAGGTAAAGAGGAGAGTATGGTGGTATGCAGAGAAATCTACCTAACAGTAGAGGAAAAGCGGAGGAAAGATCAAATACATGCACACAGAAATAAAGTGAGAGGAGCAGGTAGAAGAGTAAGTATTCAAGAATATAAATATAAGTATAAGAGGGATATAAAGAAATTCAAAGAAAAAAAACTTACTTTAAAGAACTGCCAAAGCTCAAGAGAAGTTGGACACATCTGAAACGTGACGTGGCAAATGAGATCTGAGGTAATTTAGAGAGAAGCATTATGAGTACAGCCTGGCTCGAGAGTTTGGAAGGTGTGATCTGAAGTAAATGGAAGAGTCTGTTCCGAGGCTCTGAACCGAGCCCACAGTCAAGGATTATGCGAAGACTGACAACATAAGATTTCTTATTTCCTTCCTAAAAATAAATGACTTAAGAAAAAATAAACAAAAAAAAACTATGTATTACAGCTCTGTATATACCCCCAGGTAACAAGATACCTTTACAGGAGGAAATCCTTGCATGGGTTTCCAACAATATTAAAAATGAAACCATTATCCTGGCTATAACTCTGTTCTAACATTTTATCTTCAAACATCAGTCTATTTAACTTTACTCAGTTCATCACTTCTCCCACCAGACCTAATAGGAACAATGACATTGGCTTCATTTTAGATTGGATTCTTGTCACCGACCCCAATAAAATATCTTCTGCTGGTACACTCTCAAACACCATCAGTGACCATTTCCACACCTTTGTTCACCAAACTGCCCCTTCCACTCTAAAGCAACATCAGTATAAACAAATAGGGAACCTGACAAAATTCAACCCATTGAACGTCATAGATACTCTAAAAAGATGAACTGGGTGTATACTAAAACCTCTCCCTCTTGATGACACAGTTGACTACTTCAATGCAATATTTCTACATACACTAAATAACCTGGCTCCTATTCGTCTAAAGCGGATCAAAACAAACTATGCCCCATTGTTAACTAAGAGCACCAAGGAACTTATGAAAGCCAGAGACAAAATCTGGAAACAATGGCAAGCAAATAAAAACTATACAGACCTGACACAATTTAAACAAATTAGAAACCAGGTAAAAAGACTAGTCAACAAAGACAAGAAAGACCATTATCTTAAACTTTAGGATGACCACAAATTAAATCCAAAAAAATTCTGGAACTCCATTATGTCACTACTAAATACAGGCTCAAAGACCAACCCCATGTCTACATCCTGTCAAAACACTTCAAGATAATAGCCACTTTCTTTCTCATTTTAACGATACTATAGCTCACATCATTGCTACTTTTTCCCAAGCACAAAGCAGCACAACCTTTGGGACTCCTTCAAAACCATCCTCTTCCTCCCTTTTCACTACACCCTTCCATTCTTCTCACAAGTTCACTACCCATTCTACACATGTTCTCTTTTAAACGCATTCCAACTGCCACAATAAAAAGACTACTCAAGCTCAAACATTGCTCTAATGCTCCTGACAAACTACCTACACAATTCCTAAAACTAGCAGCCGAATCGATTGACTACCCTATAGCCATACTTCTAAATAGATTCATCCAAGAATTTTATGTACCTAAAATTTGGAAAAAAGCAGTTATTCTTCCCCTTCATAAAGGTGGCAACAGCACTGATATCTCACAATTTAGACCAATAGCTATTCTCTCTCCTATCTCAAAGATCTTGGAAAAATGTATGCATACTCAAATTCTAAACAGTCTACTTCACAACCAAATACTATCTCCTACACAACATGGATTTAGGTCAGGCCACAGCACAATTGCACTCATGTCTTTTACGGACACAATTAAAAGAGCCAGAGAAACTGGTAAAATTGTCTCCTCCCTATTCCTAGACCTCTCAAAAGCATTTGACACTGTCTCTCACCCTTTACTTCTAACCAAGCTCTATAAGACTGGCCTTTTCCCTGCTTCTATCAACTGGTTCTCAAGCTACCTAGCAGATAGACAACAGGCTGTTAAATGGCAACATTCCCTCTCTTGATATCTCATCACCTCCACTGGAGTCCCTCCAAGGCTCCATACTAGGACTCCTATTCAGCATTTTCATTCTTCACTAGGTTAAGGATCACTTATTCAATATGGATATGACTCTACTATTATATGCTTTGCCGATTCCATATCTGATCTACAGCAAATAACTCAATTGAGCTTTACCTCCACTGAGACTTGAATGTATAATAATCACCTATATCTTAACCCAAACAAAACCAAGCTCATGCAATTCACCTTTAAGACAAACTCCCTTAAACAAAGACCAATTCACTATACTTTCTCAAAGTAACACAGCAATTGAGGCTGTTACCCACACAAAACGATTATGAATTATAGATGAACATCTGAACTTTGACTTGCACATACAGCATAGCATCAGCAAAACTCACCAAAAGCTAGGAATCCTCTATAGGGATAAACACTTCCTTAGCCCCTCCACAAAATGGGTCATAGCTTCCACTTACTTATTACCCTCTCTCATACATGGTGCTCCTCTACTTACTAATTTCCAATCATCCCTAAAAGCTAAACTTGAGACGTGTTATAACAAAATCACAAAATTCCGTAAAAGCACCAAATACTCTACCCACCATTGCACTGGTCTTCACTCTGTGAACTGGCTAGAACCACCTCACTATCTCTCCTACCTGCAACTAATAACTGTACACAAATTAATCTTTAAACCATCAAACTGTCCTACTCTCAGCTTCATACTTAGTTACTACCATCCACAGAGGTCTCTCAAATCCAAGAACCAGCACCTTTTGCTGGTAAAAAAAATGAACCTGCCAGCCAGCCTGTTCTATAGTCCTGCTCAGTTGCCAAAAATTAGAATGCCCTACCATTAACTATTGGAACTAAACAAAATCCTGCTTCTTTCAAAACTTCTTTAAGAGATTACCTATCTTCTAACTGGAATTGCACCTGCAGCTTGTTCTCCACCTCTCAAAACCTAACTGCATCTGCTTAATGCTAATATTGATGTTTAACATGTACTATGTATTAATGCCAGAAGAAAGCCTCACTATTTTAATGCCAGAAACATCTATGTAATGTCAGTCTCTTCACCTTTGTTGTACTTTACTCTGTCAATTTATTTTACCAGTAATTCACCCAATTGTTAAATATGTCACCTTTGCTGTATATACTCTTGAAATGTACTCCTTTTTATATGCATACACCTCTATGTTCATGCTATTTGTGGAGCTTTTCTCCCCGGGCCTCCATTGAAAATGGGCTCATGTAGGCTCAGTGGACTACTATAGTAAACAAATGCAAATAAATAAATAAATTAAACTGATAGAGTTTACTAAAATGTCTGAGAAACCTAATAGTAAACAACAAGACAGTACAACCTGAAGAGAGAAAAAGGTTAAGAAGTCACTAAGTCAAAAACATTTGTTTATATATATATACACACACAAACACACACATCTATATGGGTCTACTTCACTTCACTGAAAGCTCATTTCACTAAAACTCATCTGACTAAGCACACTTCACTGAAAGCTCATTTTGTTGAAAGGTAAATGCCCTTTTCCCTATTGTAGTGCGATCCTGGAGTTAGTAGTTAGTAAGGGGGTGTGTGGGGGGCACAGCCCCCACCTACTTTATACATTTTAAACCATATACATGGATACTTACAATACCAATGAATAACTCTTTTTAGAAGGCAAATATATAACCAAACTATATATATATATATATATATATATATATATATATATATATATATATACACATATATATATATACTAACTCCAGGATTGCACTACAATGGGGAAAAAGGCATATACCTTTCAATGAAATGAGTTTTAGTCAAATGAGCTTTCAGTGAAGTGAAGTAGACCCATATATATATATATATATATATATATATATATATATATATATATATATATATATAATTCCAAAAACAACCAGTGTGATCACCACAGCTGTCAGCATAAAACAAGTTTATTCTATAGATAATGCATAAAATCACGTAAAAACAAATAAAAAAATGAGCGCTTTTGGACGGCTTCCACTCTTCTTCAGATTTTGCATACCAAAGTAGTTAGAAACTTTTAAATAAATCCGGGCCAATCGCATAAAAGTAGCACTGTAGCCAACCACGAGATCTTCCATATATCTATACTTAATTTAAATACATAGTAAGATTTGCTCTATAGTCATACATTACAGACTCACCCATTCAAAGCCTCGCTTTACTTACTTGATTTTATTCATTATCTATAGAATAAACTCATTTTATTCTGACAGCTCTGGTGATCGCAGTGGTTGTTTTTGGAATATTTACTTGTCTTCTACAGTGCTGTTCTTGAAGTGTCATAGCCTTTGGCTTATTAATTCTTTGGATTATGTGCGTGTGTGTAAATATATAACTACAGATATAAAAAAGGAAGCGACCTAAAATATAACAGGGTACAGGAAAAGTACTAAAAAGGGCAAGTAGAGTACAAGAAAAAAATGGCAGGAGTACAGAAACAGACACCAGTGACAACTAGAAGGAGGAAAGAAGGAATCACTAAGCTAATAGCTAAAGAGAAGAAATGTAATCAAGAAATTTACAAGAAGTTTACAAGAAAAGACACAAAGATATCTCTTACTGCTACAGAGCAATCATCCATCTTACTATGATAGTGGCAAACGAGATCTGAAGGGTTAGGGAGAGAATAGTGCATTATGGGCAGAGGGAGGGGCTCGAGAATTGAATCCGATGTCTTTGGTATACGTCTGAGTCGGATATGAACCCATCTGTGGGGAAGAAGGGAAAACATCAGATTGCCAAATGATCACAATACCAACAGGTTTGTAGCAAACTCTGCTGCAATGTAACAAGAGTAGCTCTACTGGAATCGCAAAAGGAACTGTTGAAAGGAGGGAAGGTATGTAGCTTTTCTATTATAGTGACCTCTCCTTAAATGTCTACTGTTACGGTAAGTACCTTAATAACTGTACTTTCTTCATCATTGACGGTCACTGTAACAATAGATCATAGCACAAGGGCAGATTCCTTGGCAGCACCAGATTATTCATAGAAAGTGGAAATTAATAAAAATGTCATCCTAAAAAGTAGTCTTACAGGTCTAGAAAGGGATAAACTGCTAAACAAATGCAAATTTTAATAAAACAACATAAATCAGGACACACACTCTTTTAAGCAAATAAATCATGCCTCAAGTCTAGTTAATGTGTACAGAAAGTATAGAACACTGTAGCCATATTTATAACATAAGAATTCTGTGTCTGAAGGCCTTTCAAAGAACTCTAGACACAGAAAAGCTGTAAAGGCCTGAATTTCTCATTTGTTCACTATACAATTCTAGGTTGTGCAGTTCTAAGATAATTAGTAAAATATTTATGTAATGACCTATTGCTGATGGATTTACTGCCCATCAGCAAGTCATGTAGCATCAGAAATACTTGGTTAATGGATCTAAACCTCTTCTGCAACATCAACAGAACACTTTGGAGGGACATGTACACCTCGCAGTGGATATCTCTGCATGGAAGAGACACCCCATCCATAAAAGCCCATAATAAAAAAAAAAAATGAAGAAACAGAAGAACCCCCATCAGTACATTGGGACATGCTTTAGTATTTGTGATAATGAAAAAAGAAAACAACTGTTGTGTTAATGTCTAACCTAGGTAGCTGTAATTTAAGGGATATCTAGGAAGTGGTCTTCTCTTTGAAATCTATGGTTTTGTGTCATAAGACACTATAACGAACATAAATACATGAAGCAATTTATATTTTCTAGTTAAACAGTGGATTGTGTAATATGACTTAATAGTGGATTGTGCATAGAAAATGTCTGAATGATCACTGCTGCAGCAGTCCTAAACTATATGGATTATATCCTGCAAGGATATAGCAGCCGGTCAGCTTCCAAAGCTTCAGGCACCTTCCTTGTGCACAAACCTTTAGTCAGCTTAAGCTGAGTTGACTAAGATAGGTTTGGGCACCAAGCCCATCCACAGTTTGAAGCCAACAGACAGAGGAGGGCTACACCCGAAAAGATACTAGGAACAAGAAAAAATTAAGGTCCACAACCAGGCAAAAACAACACACCAAGAAACAAGGGGGATGGAGGGAGTAGCTACTACAGCAGTAATAATCTGAACATCTACTGTTACGGTAGTTTACTTATGCAACTGTACTATGTTCTTAATATTGATCACTGCTGCAATAGCCCAAGCTATATGGGTAGATTATCATAGTTTACAAATTTTGGCAAATGGAAGAACAGTCTAGATGCCCCTGGAGAATGATCCTAGCATTATGGAGTCAAGCT
Source organism: Protopterus annectens (assembly GCF_019279795.1). NCBI lineage: Eukaryota > Metazoa > Chordata > Ceratodontiformes > Protopteridae > Protopterus > Protopterus annectens. The sequence goes on along the minus strand of NC_056727.1, from coordinate 675,971,920 downwards.
TATAGTACTTTGTAGAAGTATGTACAGAGGACCAAGTTGCTGCCTCTAGAATACTTCTAGCACCCCAACCAACCCTTTCCAAAAAGCCAAAGATAAAGCCAAGGCCCAGGTAGAGTAGTCCTTGACACTGCCTGGAATATTTTTTGTGGTGAGCATAAAACAGCCTTAGACATCCATTTGGAATAGTCTGCTTTAACACAGGTTGTCCATTTGTCTTACCTTCACAAGAAGTGAACAATTGATAAGAAGAGCAGAAATATTTAGTTTTGCCAAGGTAATACCCGAGTTGTCTGTGGATATCCAAGGTATGGAGTATTCTTTTCTTCCACATTTTAGGTTCAGGAAAGAAAACAAAGAGAGGGACAATTTGGTTTGAAGTAAACTCAGCTACCACTTAAGGTATAAAAATAGGATTAGTTCTCAAAGAAACCCTGTCCCTGTGGAAAATGAGGTAGGATTGACTCACCATTAGAGCTTGGAACCCTAATAACTTTGCTGCAGAGGGCAGAGCAATCAGTAAAACTGTTTTCCATGTTAAGAACCTCAAGTCTGCCAGGTTAGCTGGTTCAAACGGAACAAGTGTTAGCTTCTATAACACAAAATTAAGATCCCACGGAGAGTCCACCAGTTCTCTAGGAGGTGTCTTGTACAAATCTCTGTTCAAAAACATTTTAACATGGGAATACACTGAAAGAGGAGGATCCATGGGCAGATATGCTGAAATGCCTGATAAATGAATCTTGACAGAGGAGCAAGAAAGACCATAGGATAGTATCCACACAAATATTGTAAAAGTAGAGAAGAGATAGGCCTGAACAGTTGCTGATTATGCTGTTGTCACCAACTAGAAACCTTTTCCATTTGCTAATATAGGACTTTCTAGTATCAGACTTTTTTGCAACCATTAGTATCTGCTGCAAGTCCTGAGTAACAGGTGCCTAAAGGGAATTAAGGTGCTATCATCCAGGCAGTCACTTGAAGTTGATTGGGGTTGGGGTGCATCAAATACCCCTGATCCTGTGAACAGAGCCAGTCTGTGAGGAAGTTTGTGGTAATTGCCCCTGGCCACATCCTAAAGAAGGGTGAACCACTGTTGCCTCAGTCAAAAGACAGTTACCTCAACGATCTTAGGAGATTTCATTCTGAATCTTTAGAAGTACACTGGATATCAGGGGAAAGGGTGGAAAAACATATAAGAAAATTCTTGTCCAAAGAAAAAAAAAGGCATCTATCTTCCAAGCCTTCTTACATGGAGCCCTGGAGCAAACTCTTGCCAATTGATTGTTCAGAGAGGAGGCAATTAGATCTACCCAAGAAACTCCCTACAGATAGATCAAGTCATGGAAGATGCCCTGATCTAGACTCCATTTGTGAAGGTCTGCCCTTGTCCTTTGCACCTTATCTGCCACACAGTTTTGCCCTGACAATGCAGGATGCTTGCAAGAAAGAGATTGTGCTGTGAAGCTATATCCCAAGCTAACATGGCTAGTCTGCAAAGTAGGTATGGCCTGGTTCCCTGTTGCTTTTTTGATGTACAACATGACTCTGGTATTTTCTGTAACTTCTTGAATAGGTCCCAGGGACCAAAGATGATTCAGTGAGTTCAGTGCCTTGATCAGGGCAAGCATCTCTTTTATATTTATTTGTTTGCATTTGCCCTTGGTATCCCACACACCCTGGACTTTTATCTCTCCCGAGACTGCTCCCAAAGAAAAGCTTGAAGTGTCTGTGGTGACTGACTGCTTTGGGACAGGGAGGGAGAAGAGGAGGCCTTGATTTAAGGATATCTGTTGTCTCCACCAAATGATTTGCCTTTTGATAAACCTCCAACACTGGGAAATGGACAAAGGATGATGGTGCTGGGATCAAAGACACTTCAGACACCACTGTGTCTTCCTCATGTGGAGACTTGCCAGAGGTATCAAGAGAATCATAGATGCCATGGCAACAACATTCCAGTTCTCAAAAATATCTTATCCTGGATCTCTCAACATGTATCCTATAAGACAATCATACTAAGCGATGCTAATATTGATTGGAACAAACTATTCCCCAACTCCCCTACTGCTACTATTAATCTATTTGGCTTCAGTCAACTTATTTCGTCTCCCACTTGCATGCATAAAAACTCTAGCTCCATACTTGACTGGATCGTAACTTCCAACCCCAAACAATATTACAATCCCTTCACTTTACCAGACTCTAAGTGATCACCTCCCTATCTCAATATTAAGACTAGCTTCTCAAACCCCTAACCCTCTACAGAAGCTGCCGTAACCTGTCCAAATTCAATGCAGAAACCTTTAACAACCAACTCTCCGTGATCAACTGGTCTCACCTGTACAACCTTCCGCTAAATGATGCTGTCCTTGAATTTAACACAATCTTCCTAAACATACTAAATGCCCTAGCTCCCATTGGGAAAATTAGGATCAAACCTAATCCTGCCCCTTGGCTCTCCAAAAATACCCTTTCTACCATGAAACTTAGAGACAACACCTGGAAACAATGGATTAAGTCAAAAGCTCCCTCTATCCTCCTCATATATAAAGAACTCAGGAAAATCACAAAAAACTTATAATTCAAGACAAAACAAACCTCTATCAAGAAGCCCAATCCACCCAGTTTTCTAAACCAAAACAATTTTGGCACACTATGAACAGTATACCCCATCCTGGTAAACCTACTACCCCCAACCTCTACCCTAACAATAGTCCTCTTGAAACAGTCACTCTTCTAAACAACTACTTTATAGACTCTAAAACTGACCCCCCCTAGACAACAACCATAAACTAACTCCAACCTCCTCGACGACCCACCCTCAATCAGCCTTTTCCCTGAAACCTGTTTCCACTGCCTATATTAAATCACTTCTGCTAAAACTCAGACCTTGTTCACCCTCCTTTGACAACCTACCCCCACAATTTCTTCAACTCGATGCCAATTCTATAGCGTATCCCATCTCAATCCTTATTAACTGATCTATTACAGAATCCTCTGTCCCTGACATCTGGAAATCCTTCTATACAATCCCACTGCACAAGGGAGGTAAAGTACAGTTGTGTACACTTACCATAAATGTAGATGTTAGAGTGTATTCACTGTTGCAGTCATTATATTTGGGTAATCTGCTGGCAGGTTGCCCTCAGTCAGCCTGATTAACAACGTCTTGGGTCCTGCGTCGGTTGCTGTCCCTTCTTCCATGACGTCAGGTCATCAGGGGTATAAAACATGCAGCCAACGCCATTACATCAGTTTTTCTTGCCCCAGATGTCAGGTGCCCCCCTAACGGGGAGCAAATAAACATAAAAACACAAAGGTATACCTCCAACAAAAAGCAATACACCAAAAAGGCTATTAAGCATAGTAAAGGAAAGTAGAGGTGTAGCCAGAAAAAGTTAGGGGGCTGGAGGGAGGGTAACAGGACTGCAACAGTGAATACACTTGAACATCTACATTTATGGTAAGTGTACACAACTGTACTATGTTCTTCGTGTTTCACTGTTGCAGTCATTACATTTGGGTAGATTCCCAAAGCTATGGTTGGTAGGAGGGGTTTATACAGCATCAGTGCCAGCTATAAGGTCCTGCAAGACAGCAGTGGCAAAGCCAGCTCAGGATTTAGAGAAAATTGGTAAATGATAATGCTTGGTGAAAGTATGTACAGAGCTCCAGGTAGCAGCTTCTAGGATGTCCCTGGTAGGAACACCTCTGAGAAAGGCTGCAGAAGTAGATGCAGCCCTGGTGGAGTCTGATCTAATCCCCTGGGGGATAGGTTTTCCATGGTGCTTATAGCAGAAATGAATGCAATGGCTTATCTATTTAGAAATGGTTTGTTTTGAAATATCCTTCCCCTCTGCCCCTACAGCAAATGCTATCAGCAGTTGTTCAGATTTTCTTTGAGGTTTAGTCCTGTCCAAGTAGAATCTAAGTTGTCTGTGCACATCCAAGGAATGCAGAATCTGTTCCCCTTTGTTCTGTGGATTAGGAAAGAAGGTTGGCAAATGAATGGACTGATTAACAGCCACACTGGATACCATCTTGGGCATGAAGGATGGACTGGTCCTGAGAGATACCCTGTCAGCATGAAAGAAGATGAAAGGCTCCACTGCTATAAGGGCCTGTAATTTAGATATCCTTCTAGCTGAAGTGATTGCTAAAAGGAAGGCTGTTTTCCAAGAAAGAAATTTTAAGTCTGCAGTAGCAGCTGGCTCGAAAGGAGGTAGAGTGAGTTTTTCCAAAACAAAGGTAAGGTCCCAGGCAGGCGTTGGAGCTCTCCTGCCGGTCTAATGTTTTTTGCCCCTCTGAGATACTGCTTGAGCACAGGATGAGAGAAAAGGAGAAGTTCTCTGTTATAATGAGCTGAAATAGCTGAGGCGTGGATTTTAATGGAGGAAAAAGACAGGCCCTTGTGAAGCATCTCAGTTAAGTATTGCAAAATCCGAGGTAAATTAGGTGCTGCTGTGCTCATCCCTTGAGATTGGTTCCAGGCACAGAATCTTTTCCATTTGTCAGCATAAGATTTTCAAGTACTAGGTCTCCTTACCTTCCAGATGACATCCATCACAGGTTTGCTGAGGGATGATCAGGGTGAATTTAAGTGATTAGCCAGGCTACAAGGTTCAATGTTGGAAGCTGAGGGTGCAGAATTTGGTTCTCCTGCTGAGACAGCAGGGAAGGGGTCTGAGGCAGGAACCATGGAGATAACTGAGACACACTGCGCAGGAGGGGGTACCAGTGTTGGCGCGGCCAGTCTGGAGCAATCAAGATCATCCTTGGTTTGTCCTGTTTGACTTTTAGTAGAACTTTGGAGAGCAGAGGCAGTGGGGTGAAGGCATAGACTGATAGGTTTTTCCAGCTAAAGGACAGAGCACCCACTTTCCAGGCTTGTTTGTGGGGAGTCCTTGTGCAAAACTTGCCCAACTGGTAGTTCTGGGGGGAGGCAAATAGATCTATGTCTAGGCTCCCCCATTCGCTTGTCAACATGTTGAAAATCCTTGGTTCCAGTTTCCACTCATGTGGGTCCATGAGGTTCCTGCTTAGTCCGTCTGCCAGTGTATTCAATTTTCCTGGCAGGAATTGAGCTTGTAGGTGCACTTGGTAGCTCAAAGCTGTGGTCCACAATGCCATGGCTAGTCTGCAGAGGGGGTAGGAATGTGTACCCCCCTGCTTGTTTATGTACCACATAACTGTGGTGTTGTCCGTCTTTACCAATAGTTGTCCTGGAAGAATGTAGTCCTTGAAGTCTGTCAGAGCATTCTGTACAGCTAACATTTCTTTTTGATTGATATGTATGTGCATTTGATTTGGGTTCCATGTGCCCTGAATGCACTTCCCTGCCAGGTGAGCCCCCCATGCATAGTCTGATGCATCTGTAGTTAGGGTTTGGGCGGCAGGGGGTAGTGTGAATGGTAGTCCCTTGTTTTGGTGGCAGGCCTCTGCCCACCACAGGAACTCCAGGTGTAGGCAAGGTATAATAGGAACCATTGTTTCCAGGCTGTGATAATGTTGACTCCCATAGACTTTTTAGATACCACTGTAGTTTCCTCATATGCAGTCTTGCATATGGAATTAGAAGAATGCAAGAGGCCATGAACCCCAAGGCTTGCAGTATTTGTCTTGCAGATATAGCAGGGTTTTTGTGGCCACTTGTTTGAAGTAAGTTACCAAATGAATTTGCTTTTCTGGCGTGAGGAAAGCCATCTGGGCAGTTGTATTCAAGCTTGCACCCAGGAATGTAATTTGTTGACAGGGTACCAGTTGTGATTTCTTTTCATTTATGGTGTACCCCAGACAAGTTAGAACCCTTTTTACAAATGCCAGATGATTTAAAAGTATGCCCTGGTTTTCTGCCTGAATTAGACAATCGTCCAGGTATGGATATATTTTGAATATTTCTTTGCCTGCAAAATGCAATAACTGGAGCCAGGCACTTTGTGAATACCCTGGGTGCAGTAGACAAACCAAAGGGTAGTGCAGAGAACTGATAATGCAAGTAGCCTGCTTTGAAGCTTAGTTATCTTCTGCAAGATTCACTGATTGGGATGTGCAGGTATGCCTCTTAAATCTAGTGTTGCCAACCAGGCGTCTTTGCCTAGCATAGGAAGTAATTGGTGAAGAGTCAGTATCTTGAATTTTGGAATCTCCAGAAAGGTGTTTAGAGTAGACAAGTCCAGGATTGGATGCAATGATTTGTCTTTTCTGGGTACCAGAAAAAGCCTGGAGTAGAAACCTTGTCCCTTTTCCTCTTCTGGTACCAGATGAATAGCCCCCATGCTTAAGAGGGAAAGTACTTGTTTTTGAGCCTCTGACCACTGATTTGGGGGCAGGTCTGGCCAACCATTTGGTGTTGGCAATGTGTGGAAATGAAATCTGTATCCCTGGGACACTACATTTAAAACCCATTTGTCCTGGGTTATGACTTCCCAGCTCTTTGCATGAAGAGCAATCTTTCCCCCCAAAGGGGCGATCAAAAGAGAAGTGCTTGTGAATTTTAAAAGGAAGTCACTGAGACGGTTTACCATACGGGGTTGTCTTGTTATTTCCAGATTTGGAAGTGGAGGCCCCCCCACTGCTTAGTTCTGAGAGTACCATGGGACTGAAACCTGGGGTTTTTGCTGTCTGGGTTTGGCTTCAGAGGACCTGGAAGGGACTGGAAAAGACTGATTCTTAGTAGGCCAGTGCCTACTAAATCTTGGAGGTTGCACTTGCAAAAAATCTTTAACAGTCTGCATAGATTTAGCTTTATCTTCCATCTTTTTAAGAACTTCTTCAGCCTTGTTGCCAAACAGGTGGTACTGATTTATAGGAGCATCCAACAATTAAGCTTTAACATGATCAGGCAAAGATTGTTCCTTAAGCCAAGCATGCCTTCTAACCACAGACCCAGTAACAACAGCCCTGCAAGAGGCCTCTAAAGAATCAAAACCACATTGCAAAGTATGTTTTCCAACTTGTTTAGCAGAATGCATTAAGTCCTGTAAATCTTTATTTTCCATATAGTCAGGAATCATCATTTTCTGTTTAAGCAGTCCAATAATATGCTGTTGATATTTTAACATATGAAATTGGCAGTTTAAAGCTCTGATTGCCAAGGTTGCAGAAGTATAAACCTTTTTACCCCATCTATCCAGCACCCTGGAGTCTCTAACAGAAGGGGTAGGATTTTTAGCAGTAGAAGCCTTAATGCCCTTGGGCCTCTGAGAAATAGTCTCTGGATCTACGACAGGATTTTTGAAAAGGAATTTGTGGGACTCAGGAACCCTATAGTATCTGTCAGGTTTACTAGGAGGCAGGGAATCAGGGGCCAAAGTGGATTCAGAGAACACATCATCAACAATGACTAGTACAGGAGGTATAACCCAAAGGCCTATGCTGAGGTCGAAGTAGGAAATCCCCAAGCCTCTTTTTTGAATCAGAAAATTTCTGGCTTTCCCAGTGGAAATGCTCCCTTAAAGTATGTAAAGTTTCCCCAAAAGAAAAATCCTCAGGAGGGGAAGCAGCGGGAATGGAATCCTCTGCATCAGAATCCTCATAAGTAGGTATGGACAAATCCAGGTCATCAGAAGAGTCAGAAGAAACAGAATCCTGATCAGAAGATTCATAATCAAGCTCAGCCCTAGGCCTCTGGGGGGGAGGGGGTGTTACTACCCCTGATTAGAGTAATTAGATCTTCAGCCATTTTTATCATTTGTTTCTTAGGCATATGGGCCTGAGTATGTGGCCTGGGCGTCGGTTTTTTAGACATGGACTGAGATTTAGTCCTTAGTAATGAAGGCAGTGTTGATTTAATATGCAAGTCTGTACGCCTGAATACACCCTCAGAAGCCGGTGCCTGCACATCGGCTCCAAACCCATCCAAGGTAGAGACATCCGCGGGTTCCATAGTTGAAGTATCTTGCGGCATACCGGACTCCGAATGGTTCTCAGTAGAGGCCTGCGAATCAGAAGTAGTGGGTATCATTGGCTGCGAAAGCGCCTCACTGTGTACAGGCGACTGGCTTAGGAGAAGCATCGTCGGCAGTTTTGGACCTCGGCAGCCTGTCTCTGTCTTTATCTTTGCATTTTTTCAGAATTCCGGTAGTCGGATGGCTAATCAACGACATGTCTGGATAATTAAAGCGAGAACCGAAATATCTAGAGGCAAATAAATACAGACGATGGATAGTGCGCTGATTAAATAAAGCACAAAACTAACAGCAAGGTACTTCGTGGTCAGGGCCTAGGCAAGGAATACAGTACGAATGAAAATTTTTATGAGGTATTTGCTTTACACAAGTAATGCAATTATTAACTTTTACTGACATCGGTAAGGAGCAAGAAAAAGTTTCCCCAATGTGGTACTTAGCTTTAAGTTGAAGATTTCGGTTCTGAAACTCGAAAATGAAAATTTCAGGAGTCGGCCAACTGGCACTTTCGAACTGCTTCTGTTTCATGCACTGCACAGCAAGAAAGACTGATGTAATGGTGTCGGCTGCATGTTTTATACCCCTGACGACCTGACGTCATGGAAGAAGGGGCAGCAACCGACACAGGACCCAAGACTTTGTTAATCAGGTCGACTGAGGGCAACCTGCCAGCAGATTACCCAAATGTAATGACTGCAACAGTGAAACACGAACATCTTCATCAAACCTACCAATTACTGATCAATATCCATCCTCTCCCCTCTCTCAAAAATTCTCGAGAAATGTGTTCATAGGCAATTTCTCACCTATCTACTCCATGAAAACCTCCTTACCCCCTCTCAGCATGGATTTAGACCTCACCACAGCACATCCACAGCCCTTCCATCTTTTACCCTGATGGTAGCCAATGCTAGGGACAAAATAAACTAGTATCGTGTCTTCCTCAACCTCTCTACACAGTCTCCCACCCTAAGCTCTCTAGGAAACTATCCAAGCTTAACCTCTCCACCTCTACTATTCTCTGGTTCTCCAGTTATCTCAATAACAGACTACAATCTGTCAGATAGCAGACCTCCTACTCTTCCTTCTTAGCCATCCAAACAGGTGCCCCCAAGATCCCTCCTTGGACCCCAACTCATCATTTTTACAAACAATCTTCGCTCTGCCTGCACCTTATCATCACTAATCCAATACGCTGATGATTCTACCCTAATCACCCTCTCTGACAATCCCACTGACCTCCTTTAATACTACTGAACACTGGGTAACTGACAACCAATTAATCCTTAACCCAAAGAAAACCAAACTCCTCCTTTTCCTCCCAAAATATTTATCCCATTTTAAAACATTTTCAGTCTCTCTTCTCTAGATAACACCATTATTCATGCTGACTCCACCACTAAACTGCTAGGAATTACAATCGACGACCAACTGAAATTTGACCAACACATCCTACAGTCCATTAAAAAGACCAATCAAAAACTAGGGTTGCTATATAGACACAAAAAATTCTTATCTAACACTGCCAGTACATCACTTGCCCAAGCCTATCTTCTACCCTGCCTACTCCACACCTCCCCTATTATTCACACATATCCAAGCTACTCTCTTAACCAAACTCGAACAAACCAACAACCAGAGAGCCAGATTTGCCTGTAATCTCCCTACAAATCCCATCATGGTCTCACCCTACAAAAACAATAGCTCAAATTCCCACAACTACTCCAACTTTCACAGCTACAAGTAGCACACTCTCTTCTTCACAAACTTGCTAAATGTCACTCCCTGTCCAACCTCCTTGCCCCTTACAAACCTGCATGGTCTCTCCGTCGTACCGAACAGGCACTACTTAACACCTACAAGCCTAACAAAACTATAGGCAGACTACTTTACAAATGCTCCATATCTCAAACCTGGAATAAACTCCCAACTAACATACATCTCCAATCTTCTCTCCTCTTCAAAAAAGAATTGAAGAACTACCTTGGCAACTCTCCCTCCTGCAACTGTTACCACCCCCACCTAATCTCCCTGCTGCCCCTTACAGTTACATCCTAAATGTTCCCTCCTTACTTTATATATACTTATAATCCTGTGGATCCATAGCAATCACTGCAGAGCTCTCCAAAAACGTAACTTTTCTCCCACCTATAACCCCCACCCCTCTTTTCATCACTGTCTAATCTCCCTATCCCCCATCAATCTACTCCCCTCTATCCTTCACACCACTCAGATCTCTTCTATTATTTTTCACTGTTCCTTCCACACCTCTAACAATGCCAGTATTATGTCTCACTAACTATACCTCTGTCATGTTACTGATGTCCTGCTCAAGACCTTTACTCTGTAATTTCTACAAGGCATTAAAGTAGTTTATTCACGTTTTTACTTATGTTTTTAGACTTATGTTTTTTTTTTCCTTAAGTTTTTAGACTCCTAATATAACTAGCTATTCTTTGTGACATGTGTGTAATTATGGCTGGCTATTGTAACATATGTATACTGTTTCTTGGCATCATATGTTGCATCATGTATTTGTGGAGCTTTTCTCCTTGGTTCTCCACCGAAAAATGGGCCCCCAACCAAGTGGACTAACCTGGTTAACAAAAGACAAATAAATAATAATAAACAAAATAATGTAACCCAAAATCCTGAAGTATCCCATCAGAGTGACTGAAGTCTGAGTGGAAAACCTTAGAAATAGATCTACATATAAATCTATTTTTCCTGTGGAAGAAAAGCTCTTGAACTATCCGTTACAAAAATAAAAGGGGAGATATAGACGTTCTGGGAGGAAAGGGGGACTGCTAGGATGGGAGAGGAGACAAGGATCTTTAAGGAGTCATGTTGGGCTGTCCTTGGTTTTGGGTGGTTCCTGAATTCTTTTTGGAATCCCCTTGCCATTTCTTCTTAAATATTTGTTCACCTGTATTTTGCGAAGACTATTTTTTATGTATTTATTTTTTGGCAAAATTGGATGAAGTGTTAGACAATTCCTTAGAAAATATGGGAAAGGAGGGCTGAAAAATCTTGGAGACTCCCTGTATCAGCTTACCTTTACCATCACACTTTTTGATTACCTCTGCAGCCGAGGGTCCAAAAACCTAAATCTCCATCCAAAGAAGAATTAAAAATCTAATTTTTAACATCATTTGGGAGGTTTTGATAATGTAGCCAGGTAAACATATTCAACACAGTACCAGTGGCCAAAGCCCTTGAACTATCAAGTGAATTATACATACACTGTAAACAATGAGTAGTAACTTGTCTAACAGAATAAACTAAATTATTTAAAGCAAGTATTTCCTCACAAGAAGGAACTATAGACAAAATATTCTGCATATTTTCATAATTATTCAGAACAAACATTAATGTATGAGAGCCTGGCAATTTAAAATTCTGAAAATCAAAGTTGCAGAAAAATAAACTTTTTTCTCATACTTATAATCTTGCCCATCCTTATCAGAAAAATAGGACTGGAATTCACTAAATGTTCAGCAGTAGTAGGATTAGCTGTGGGTCAGGTTTGGGAATAGTGTATAAAAACTTAAAAGACTGAGGAACTTTATACATCCTATCTGCCTTTTTAAGGACAGCTGGCTGACTCAAAAACATTGCAGACAGTAATATACACATCTTCTAAAACTGACAGAACTAGAGGAATAGGTGAAGGTTCTGGAAATTCCTTCTGTAACATCTAATAGTATTTTAAGAGGAACTGAGAATCCTCAGTATTCGCCCACTGAAAACGCTGAGATATTCTGGAAATACTCTCAGAGAAAGATAAACCCCTACAAGGATAACTAGAAAATAATCTCTCCTCACAGTTTGAATCAGAAATCGGAGGAGAAAATTCTGTATCTGTCCCTTCAACTTTCTGTCCAGATTCAGAATCATACATCTCTTCAGGAAAAGAGGTACCCTTTTTCTTTTATCAGAAACAACTTTATAAGAAAGATCAATAGCCTGAATTAAACTCTGAGCCAGACACAGGAAATTACCTCTGTCCATGGAAATCTGAGCAGGAGAGACATATGTTTAGTTTTCTGTTTTTTTTTTTTTTTTTTTTTGACAGGAAAAATGTGGCCAACATTGTTGTTAATGGCAGCAGCAGCTTCCCTATGGATGGGCACAGCATTTTGAAAAAACAGGGAAGCCCTCCTTGTTCCATCTCCCAAGACTGACAAGAGTGGTTCTCCCTTGCCCACTGAGGGCACCCAAACAGCTGCAGAGGATGTGGCTAACTCCTGCTCCATAGTGGCTGTAGGTGCTACATCAGACGGTATGGGGTAAAAGATTAGTGGTCTGAGGTACAATTAATGGCCAAAGCAGAGTCACCCACCTGCAGCTGAGAGAAGATGCTAGCCTGCTGTACTGGCAAAGACTGTTTGCTTAACTTTTTTCTTTTGTGGCTGGAAAAAGGACCGACTATAAGGCAGTCACAGTTTGTTCCATGGTCAAACCGAAATTGGTGCCTCTTTCCTAGTGAAAACAAGCAACAAGAGCTAGTCAAATTTAAAGTTATTAAAAGTCACTTTTCACATCACAGAAAACGCACAATAAAAAGCACTATAAAACACTTTGCCAGCCTAAAAAAAGTAAAATAAACACAATTTATCCATATAAAAATGTTTTTTAAATAGTTTAAGCATCTTTAAAAACCGACAGGAAAAAAAGAGTGCTCCCAAGTACAATACAGTTTTGTGACAGTCCATTATAACATAGATTCTTACTTTTATAGTCGCATATACATACATATGTATGGAAATAAAAACTAGTATATTCCAGATTTTTTTAAGGAAAAGCCAATACCTAAATCTAGGAATTAATTTCTTAACAAATCTTTTTGTTTAAACACACCACTCTGAAAACAAGGTCAGCAAGAAAACATAGTAGCAGTCCTTCTTAATGAGCATTGTGTGGCTTAACTCAACCAGGAAAACAATCATTTTAACTTTATCAGCAAAAAGTATCAAGACTAAGCTTAGAAATCATTGTACTAGTTTTCCTAAGTTCATGGACTCTGCCAACCTCAAGTGGAGAGTATACAAACTACAGTTTCTGATCAAGGTTTCTATACCTTCCCCAGTAATCAATGTCATTGAGCTAAGGGAAAAAAAACAAGTAATGAAACTGCTGGTTTAGAAGAGAAATAAAATGAAAGTTCAAAAACAAAGCATGAATAAAAAAGATTTCTAGTCATTTCTGAAAACTTGGAGAAGCATTATGCTAAACAATTTGAGAGTTCAAAGTAAGTAAGAGATTTTTTTTCTCTAATTTACATATTTAAGAGTTGGTTATAATTATTTATTTCTGTTAATATGGGTAAGAGGATCAGATCCAGAACCATTTTTGTCTATGATCAAAAACAAGGTAAATTATAGTAAAATGTACTACAAATAACTGAACAAATTACAACAGGAAATGCAGTGATAAAAACATAGTAAAAAGTAAATTGGGGTAAACAGTAGCAGATTAAAGCAAGATGAAGACAGTTGGTCTATTTACAAAATTTTTTACAAAATTTCATTTGGATATGCAGAGAATTTTAAGCATATTTCAAGATGACTGTAGCTCCACTTGTGTGGCTTGGTCACCTAAAGACAGAAAAGGTGAAAGGCAGTTTGAATTAGGTGACCATGTTTTAGGGCTAAAAAACTGCTGCTTTATAAAAGGCAGTAAAGGCTATGATGATTTTACAGGAGCTAACCCTATCAGATGTTATTTCTTGGCTCTGAAAGAAGCAAGGCATGACAACAGTTACTAAGCTTATGGGCAGGAACTATAAGACATGGATGGGTCTGAGGAGAAGAAGGATTTAAGGGTGCTAGTAAGGTACTGCCCCAACATGGGGAATCAGTAACCAAGACAGAAGAAGCTTGCATAACAAGTATATGGTGTCCTGTGAGGAGGAGTCATGCAAATCTTTTCAAGGAGTGACAATGATGCAGCTGTTTGTTTGTTACAGATCTACAACCGGTGTTAAACACCTCTGTATATTTTTAAGTATCGCCCTCCTACACATGTAGAATCTCAACCATGTAGTGCTTTCAAATGGAAGGATACTTACTAATCTGGTAACGGCACACTTTTAGAATGAGAAGTTAAAGGCATACTCGAAGTGTCGCCCAAACTAAAACAAGCAACCCAGCTAAAGGAACCTTTGTGAAGGAGAAAAGTATGATTAGTGTAATCGGGGATCTAGAAGAGAGTTAAAAAGGGTCAGAAAAACAAACACAGAGCAAGATAGCAGGAAGACATAGAAGATAAAAATGCATATATTTGTATAAATTAAGCATATTAACTTCTTTTGATTTTAAGGGTATACTTTAGAAAATATACTGGGAGAGTACTACTGTAGAAACGTATAACTTAAGGGCAATGGTTTCCATTAACTTTGGAAAAACATGTAGCCCCAATGCAGCAAAATTAAAATTTGCACATATAGCAACTCCGAGCCCCTAAAATTTATAGTAAAGTGTCACAAGTATACTCTAATATGCAGTTATAAATTCTACAATTATCATCATTCAGGAGGTAAGAAAACCACAATCAAGAAGAAATGTAAAAAGATTTTCAAAGGAAAAAAACATGGTAGCATCACTAATTAAGCTAAATGAACATCATAATAAAAAAGCTCCTATTCCCCATTTGCACCATTCAGTTGCACAAAATGGCTTCCGATTTTAATGTGAGCATTCCAAAATGCCGAGTACGAACACTCCAAAAAAAAAAAAAAAAAAAAAAAAAAAGATTGAAACTGCAAGAGAAAAACAAATCTCGAACAACACTCTTCTTAAAACTTCTTTTTTGCAGGGAGGCAAGTGCCCCCCCACCCTGAACTTACATATACCAAATCTGAGAATGTCATAGGTCAGAGAAAAGGGAATATTTTGGGAAATGGCCATACCAGATTTAGTATACGCAAGTCTGTTTTTACAGTTATCCAGCCTCTGTGTTTCAGGACTTACGCTGACATTTCAAATGGTTTCAGCACAAAACATTATAGACAATCTTTGCCTGTAGTTCAGAGCAAGGGTGTAGCTAGGCATACTCTGTACTCTATGAAATACATTTTTTCTTTGCATCACTCGGTAACATTTTAGCTTTTATCAGACTATATTATGTCTGCAAATATCTGAAGTAATGCCTCTAACAATTGTATAACTTGCTTACAGAGAGGTTTGCTAATTTAAACAAAGATGCTAGTTTTAGAGGAAAACACTGAAAATTATATGTATGTGGGGGGGGGGCAAAATTTTGAAAGATGTGTACATTTTTTAAATGCTACATGGGTTGAGGGAGCAGTAAAAAGAGTTTGAGAGTACAAAATAGAATTTTCTGGTTATACCCGTGGTTCAGAGAAATGCAACAATAATGAAACTACCTGCTACTTCAATTCCATTCCCACAAACTAAGAAAATGACCATGGGCCACTTGCATCAAATGACAAACCACCACAATTCATAATAACAATGGTAGCCTCCATAAATGACATAAAATCTATTTGGCTCAGTAAGAGTGGAGTGAACAAACTTATCTATGAAGAAAGCACACGCTCCCTGTAATGTAACATTTAATCTGTAGGTACCAAAAGCACAGTGCCATGGCACAGAAGGATAAACTCTTTGTCTGTTCCCCAGATGACTTGAGTTTAACTACTAGCATGAGCAATGGAGGGACTGGGCATTAAGGATGGAGTAAATACCCAATGTCAATAAACCCATCCTGGGGGGGAGGAAAGCTGTCTATGTCTGCGCCAACAGCAGTAATAAGAATTCAAAGGGTACACCTCTTTGTCAACAGACTGTACATGTACATCCAGAAGGCAGCCATGTGGAGCTCAATGAAGTTTCTGGTAGAAGGTTTGACCCCGAACCCCATTATATACATAGGGCTCAGGTTCAGGAAAGAGGGTCAAACCACATTGATTTTAACAATGAAGAGGGGGACTTTGTAAGGGAGGTAGTACTTGATCAAAGTTACCCTTTGGGGGAAGGGGGAGAGGTTTTGAGAAGGTCAGAGAGACTAAAGAAACAGAACCATCCTTTTTCCTATGCAGAGGCAGCAGGGAATCAATACCCGAGGAAACGGGGGATGAACAACTACAGATAAAGGATGTTTCAAATGAGATTGTTTCAACCCCCAAGGAGTATGTGAACCCTATAAATTGTAGTTACAGAATAGGAAATATAGACAATGTGGATAGACGGTATGATACTGAATGGCCTGGGGAACCAGATATAAGCGAAGATGAATATATTAACCCTACTAAGTGTAAAATTTGTGTTGAAAACAATTTTTACATATACAATTTTACAGATTTAGAGGTCATGACGTCTTTTTTCAGCCTATTTACAAAAGGTTTTTCTTTCATTCCCATAAAAAAAACTAAAATTGCTGAAATTTTACTAGATATTAAATTATTTACAAGGAAGTTACATTTGAATACTTGATTTAAATATGAAGAACACAAGATCACAAATGTATTGAAAAGAAAGAGTGTATTCAATCCCCCCTTACAACATGATATCTCCAATTTTGAGACCCATGTACTGTATATGATTAGGGAAGGCTTCAAGAGGGAAGACGGAATAAAGGAATATAGTAACCTGACAGGGGAAGAAGTTACTACTTTGAAAATATTACAGAATAATGACAAAATAAGGATTATGAAGCCTGACAAAGGGGGAGGGGTGGTTTTGATGGACCACTGGGACTATACCAGCAGGATGCTTGATATTCTCAATACAGGTGATAGATACCGGATAGCATCTAGGAATGAAATGAATATTTGTTATAAGAAAATAGACCTTTGGTTGGAAGACGATCTTTTACAAGGTCTCATAGATGTGGATCTGTACAATTATTTTAAAGTATCTAAACCTGTAGTTCCTGAGATATTTGGCATCCCCAAAATACATAAAGATGTTCAAAACCCCCCTCTAAGACCCATTGTGACATCCCAGTGTTCTAAAACACAGCCCTTAGCTATTTATATAGATATCAAACTAAAGAACTTTCACATGGATTATCAACATATACTTATTGATTCGTGGGATTTTCTTACCAAATTCAATGCAGTTCCCTATAATGAGAATTTTGTTTTTGTAACAATAGATGTTAGAGATTTATTCTCAGTAATACCACATGACATTGGTTTAACCTGGTTTGAGGATATGTTAATTGAATTCAATTACCTTAATACGGCTGAATTTAGATTAATACTTGAAAATATGGAGTTAGTGTTGAAAAATAACTTCATTTACTTCCAAGGTGACATTTACCATCAGATAGGTGGGGTGGCAATGGGTTCATCGTGTGCCCCCACCTATGCCAATATTATAATGCTTTTCTGGGAGTGGGAATATGTCTTTAAATCCAATTTTTGGGAATATGTCATTACATATTATAGGTTTTTGGACGACATTTTTATAATTTGGAATGGCACTGTGGAACAAATAGAGGAATTTATTCAGTATTTACATACAACCACTACTTTTTTGGAATTTACCTTTCAACACAACACAGAACAGGTAAACTATCTTGATGTGACAATCACAAAAAAATAGGAAAAACAATAAATATGAATCTCGAATTTTTAGAAAGGAATGTTTTTCAAATTCATATGTTCATTTCGAAAGCGACCACCCCCTATATTTAAGGAGGAACATAGTTAAGGGCCAGATGATTAGGGCTTCACGTATGACCAGTGAAAATGACAGGTGTTTTGATGAAATGGAATTTATACAAGGGTTGTTTAGGGAAAGAGGGTACCCACTTAGACTGATAAAGAATGTTAAACGGGAAGTTTTAAGAAAACGGAATATTCAGTACCCCCCACTTTTGATTCACAATAATGTAGATGATGGTTTGTCAACAATTGTCCCTACGAGGATCAATAATAACACCACAGACAGTAGTAATATACCCCGTTTGATTCTAACATATTACAAAGGGGTACATTGGATACAGAGGGGGATTAATGAAGCTTGGAAAATGTTTTCCAAAATAAGTATTGATTGTTCCATCTTCCAACAACCATTGAGGTTTGGTTTTAGGAAAAAACATAATTTTAAGAAACTTTTTGAGAGAAAAAAGCCTCCATGTGTATGTGGAACACAACAGAAGGTGGGGACACATAAATGTGGAAGATGTGCACAATGTACTTTTATACTGGGTGAAAAGATGCTTTGGTTGAAGAATATAGGCTTAAAACTGAAAAGTAAAGGTTACCACACTTGTCAAACTACTGGTGTGGTTTATTTAGCCTTTTGTCTGACCTGTGGCAAATATTATGTCGGTAAAACCGAACGTAAGTTAAAACAACGTATATATGAACATACAAGAGATATAAACAAACGAAATGACAACAATGCGTTGTATAGGCATACCGAAATTTGTGAAAAAGCTAATATTAAGTTCTGGGTTCTTGAAGAGGTAAAAACAGGTGACAGGGGAGGTGATTGGGAATCTCTACTGGAATATAGAGAATTGATCTGGCAACTCAGGCTAGATGCCTGTGGTTCCAGTGGGATGAATGACCATCTCTCGATCAAACCTGCTCTAAAACTTTTTTCCAATAATCCCAAATTAAACTAATATATATATATATATATATATATATATATATATATATATATATATATTTAATAAGTCAATAAATACAGTGGTTCTCCCCCTTTTGGTTACTAATTTATTAAATTATTATTATATTTTAATAAGTGTTATAAGGGTATACATATATATTTTTATATACATAATTTTATAGACCTAATATATTTATATTTTTATATTTTTGTCTGTACTATATATAAATTATTACATGAGACACACTTATACTACATATTTATACATTTACAAGAAATGTTTTTCATTTTTTATATATTTGTAAAAGGTATATTAAATTAGTATATTTCTTTCATATTCTTATATACACATAACCAAGAAAGTTTTAACTGTGTATTTTATGTATATATTTGGTTTCTGCTAATCATTGAAGCACTTTAACATATTTAACATATACATATATATATATATTTATTTAATTATATTTGGTCTAACAGTTTTTTAACATAGGAATTTTTAAAGATATAGTTGTTTTAAAACATTTGCATTTTGCACTGTGTATAATTCAGCATAGTATACTTGGGTGTAAGAGTTTACAAAAACCTTAAAAGTGGATTTATTTGTTGCAATAATTAAGTTGGTATTCAATTAATCAATCAACTGTTAATGTATTTAAGGTATGTTACCATTTGTAACAATGAATTCTGATGAAGTCTTTATGAAATAGATGAAAGCGCGCTCAATCCCAGTTCTGTTTTGGTTCTGGTGTTCGAACATTTATTTGGAGGGTACCCTTTATGGTAAAGCCAGCAGAGGTGTTTTTGTTTTGGTCACATATTTTCTGACGAGAAGGAGTGGTGTTCCCCAGATGACTTGAGTTTAACTACTAGCATGAGCAATGGAGGGACTGGGCATTAAGTATGGAGTAAATACCCAATGTCAATAAACCCATCCTGGGGGGGAGGAAAGCTGTCTATGTCTGCGCCAACAGCAGTAATAAGAATTCAAAGGGTACACCTCTTTGTCAACAGACTGTACATGTACATCCAGAAGGCAGCCATGTGGAGCTCACAAGGGTGCTCTGGGGTAGAGGGATACAGACTATTCCATGGCAGCAGTGTGATGCTGCACTAGTGCCCTCAGGCTCCTCACTGGCCCTAGATGTGAGTTTGGTTGAGCCCAGCGGGAAACTAAGGCAGGTCCAGTAGACCTGGTGAATGAGTAGAGGAGCTCTTGTCAACTCAAGGCCAGCTGTGGGAAAATAGGGGGTTAAAAAAAATAAAAAGCACAACGGACACAAAATAAAGGTAAAATAAATGTTTTAAAAATATGAATTCTTAATAGTTTCTTCATAATCCATACCTTCCAGTTATATAACCTTTTCTCGGTCTGGAAAAGACTCTTATCCTAACTCCATATATCCTTTTCAACTACACAGAAAGACTTAATATTTTATCCCCTCAATATACTACCTTGCAAGGATGATCAGCTGCTGCTTCTTTACTAGAGTCACTGTTTTTTTCAAACCTTCCATACTTCTGTAGAGGAGGTCTTAATACTTCATAAAAATAAACACACCATTTGTGTAAACACACATCGACACGTCAATGTCAGCCACAGATTTCCTGCCCCATTAAACACACAGTTTAACTTGAGGACATTTGTAAATGATACACTTTTAATAAGACATTTTCAGAAACCATAATATCTTAAGTTTTGGCATTAAATAACAATTTTGCCTTTTTTAAAAGCTTTCTGTAACCTAAAGTAAGAATATAAATTTCTGCAGTTTTTTGCTTACTACTCTCAAATAATCCCCTTAACACTGACAAATCATACAAATTAGTTTTCCTCTTCATAGGACGACACAGAAACTCACAAATCAGCTCAGACAAGTAACCATTAGTTATAGAGAAGAAAGTGTTTAACAAGTTATTTTAAATAAGGTGCAATGTTTACCACTGCCACCACACAGCCCTGTTCCATGACTGCTTGTGTTGTTGTTCCCTTTCACCTTTTCCACATATTTCAGTTACATACAGCTCCATACATTTCCTTACTTGCTCTTTTTCTGTAACCATTTTCCCTCTATCTGCTAATGTTTTAAAGTTTTTATCAGAGTTTATTTTCTACATTAAACATTGGAGTTATTTTCATCCACTACCTATCTTTTTCCAAAACATAATCATTCGATTCTTCTTGCATTTTCTTAAGCTCTTTTTTAAGGTTCATACTGTTCTTTATTTTGTAAGTATTTCGACTTGTATACATTCTTAAATATTTCAAAAATCCTATATTATTTAAATTTTTGTTATAAGTACATGCAAATATAACTACATTCGGGTCTATATTATATTTTCAAAAGTTTCAAACATCGAACACCATATGGTCGACACCATATGAGCGATGTTTGAATTTTCAAAAATATAATAAACAAAACAAAAATAAAGAAAACGATACTTACCTAAACGTGTAGGCAGGGGGGCAAGCACCCCCCACACCCCCCGCTACTTAAATATTCCTACTCCGAGATCGCACTGCATTGAAGTAAAGGGAAAATATTCCCTATGGCAATTTCCGTGTTACACGTGCGATGTTTTGACGTTTCAACCAATCGGGTTCACTCAATACGCGTCCGCCGTTTACAATTTTCATACACGCGATAGGAACTCACTACATTCACCTATACCTGTTTCCACCATTACAAATGGGAATAAAAGTGAGGACTGCCTTTATAAAACATTTTAAGTACTGTAGTAAATTTTAGATTTCTAACAAAACTCTCGAGAAACCAGTCTTATTTTTATCCTTGTATGTTATATTTGGTGTAGGATGCACTTTTATAGGGTCTGTATTACATTTTCGAAAGTTTCAAACATCGAACACCATATGGTCAACACCATATGAGCAATGTTTGAAATTTCGAAAATATAATAAAAAAAATAAAAATAAAAAACTATACTTACCTAAACACTGTAGGCAGTAGGGCAAGCCACCCTGCCCCCCACACCCCCACTACTTAAATATTCCTACTCTGAGATCGCACTGCATTGAAGTAAAGGGAAAATATTCCCTATGGCGATTTCTGTGTTAAGGGCATGACATATCGACCAATAGGGTTTGCTCAATACGCGTCCGCCATTTACAATTTTTGATCACGCGATAGGAACCCCCTTCATATACTATATTAACAAAGCCTACAACTAAGATTTTTTTATGAGCAAAGCATGGGATTTGCAAACATAGTCCCAGTGTGGAGGTATTCTCCTACTCTAAGATGTAGTGACCTCTCTGACTGTGTATTTAAAAGCTGTAAGTGTGGGATATATACCCAACAAGGGGATGCAGGGGCACAGCCCCCACATAATTAGTTTTTTTTTTATGCTGCTTCACTCTTTTACAGTTTATCATTTTCAGATTTCCTTTCCATTGTTCCTGGCTGTATTTTTTGTTATAAGTTTCTTACCGGCTGCCTGCTGACCATCACCACTCCTATCAATAAAGTGGCCATTCACCCCCTTTTCTGGGGCTGAATGCTGACTGAGACAGTCTGTCATTTAGGCAGCTACCAGGGATCTTCACTGTTGTCCAACATCTTGCTTTTTTGTGAGCTGATGTGGAAGGATGTTCGGACGGATGTGCACTTCTTGTAAGAGTAACTCTACAATATCACCCTTCCAGCAAGACAATGCAAATTTGCCCATACATGTCCTTGCTGGGAAACTATGATCCCTTCAGAGGACTACTACCAAATTAAGTTATCAGCAATGAAGCACATGTTCCTGGTCCAAGACCTTCATGCCATTTCCTATTCTTAGAAGGATCCAATGATGCAGCAGACTGCTCTGCCGCCTTCCTCCTGGGATAGCAGAGCTGTATGCCACTCATTCCAGTATCTAGCTCCTGCAGGGCTTGGGCCATTACTGAAATCTGAGCTGTCTGGACTGCAGGCAGAGCTCCATCCCTCTACACCATACAGCTGGGCAACAGGCTTTGTTTTCATGACTGACATTCTTTTCAATTTTCACTTTTTCTCTTATATTCATATTCAGTGTAACCTCCCTCATTGCATATATAATTCATACAGCATAAATTATGAAATTCTAAATTCATTTTTTTTTTCATTTTAAACAACTGAGTCAAGTAAAGACCTCCTGTTGCCACATACATACATGCACTTTATATCATTTCTAACTCTTAAATTAACTAAACTTCATTGCTTAACTAAGTTTCTCGCATTTTTAGCATCTTAGCATAAATATTTAAACTCCATCTTAGACTTACATCTGTATTAAAATATCCAATATATACAGTTTTTCATATAAAAATAAGGTGCAATCAAGTACTTTTCTTTACAGAATGTGCTCCAAAACCTTTAATACATCTTAATGCTACCCCAAACCACATTCCATTCATTAAAATAATTTTAACTTCTTACAGCTTCAAAACATTAAATGCCATTATTTTTTATACCTAAAAAGCTATAATGCAATTCATTTTATCATGTCATTAAGAACAAAAAGTAGACCCCTTCTGTCAATCCTTTTGAGCTTTTTGTACCATCTGTGGCTCCAGAAGTGCAATTTCTGCAGAAGTAAAATTGTAATTCCCTTATTCTAGGTCTCTAGAAGCTGACCGGTCCTTTGCTTCCTTCACTTCTTAATGCAATGCGTACTTATTCCGTTAACATTTGTTAACCAGAAAGGTGGACTGGTCCAAGGACCATTCCAGCCACAACCCAGGCTACATGGCAAAGACACCGGTATGTGACATTAACTGACAATATAAGCTTCTATATATGGCAGCTGAATAACAGAACACGCAATGCTCAAATTTAAAAATACAGGAAATAAAAAGGCATTTAATACAGGAACAATACATTTCAGAAATTACTCAATAATTAAATAAATTGCTCTTTAAAACAGTACTAGAAAAAGGTGTAGTTTGTCTATCACTAGTGAAGATGGGAAAACAAACAGTGAACATATATCACATGAATCAAGGCATACATGATCAGTGAAATATATGAAACCATTTTATACAGAAAAAGCTTTAGAGTCAAATATTTTGCTTTCTAACCCTGCCCTTCCACAGTGCTCTATATTTGTATCTACACATCCCAAAATATTTGTTTTATTTTTTGTAAAACTTCAAATTTATTTAAAAATCATATATTAAACTTTATACATATTTATTACAGACTTTATTTTTATGTTTGTCTTCTGTTTGAAAATAGAAGCACTTGTTAGCTTTTTACATTCTCATTCTCTATTTTACTTTAATTTCTTCTTTCTTCCAAAACATAATTTTTAACCAAAAGGCTCATTTTTATTCATTTGTTAACTGGGTAAGCACAGTGGACTCAAATCTCTTTTCAGGAGTGACATGGGAGCACTATCTGGTTAAGTGATTTGCTCAGAGTTACACAGGAGGCAAACTGTACCCCTGACTATAAGAAAGAATTAGATTGTTAATTTCTGTTTTCATAACTGCTGACACCTTAGGAACATAATCCAATTAAAAGTGACCAATATTTACACATATATATATATATATATATATATATACACACACACACACACACACACACACACACACACACACACACACACACACACACACACACACAATATGGGTTCCATTCAGAATCTTGAACGGCTGCGAGTTTTCAGAAGCTCGAAACTCTGAACGGAGCTCTGCATACAGTGCAGAACAGGAGATTTCCCTCTTCCTCGCTGTAGTGCGATCTTGGAGTTGATATATTTAAGTAGCAGGGGTGTGGGTGGTGCAGGGTGGCTTGACCCCCTGCAGAAACATTTTATTTTATTTTTTTGGATTCCATTTCAGGATTTTGAGCTTCTGAAAACTTGATCATACAGTTTCGGCCAAATGAAATTCAGGATTTCAGCCATTCGAGATTCTGACGTGAATCCCACAATATATATATATATATATATGTGTGTGTGTGTGTGTGTGTGTGTATACATATATATATATATATGGATCTACTTTAAAATACCAAAATGCTATAACATTGACTTGCAGAACATGGAGACGAAAAATCATGAAACTTTACATTAACTAACGTTCACATCACCATAATTTTTCACCTTGAAAGGAGGCAGTTGGCCAACATGGTGAACTTTGTTCTTTTCTCCACTGTAGTGTGATCTCTGAGTTGGTATATTTAGTTAGGAGGGGTGGGAGGTGTGGGATTTATTTGCTTCGGTTTGTTTTTTTATGTAATGTTGGCCAAGTGTTTACTTACTTGGCGAAAAATTACAGTGATATAAACCGTTCATTAGTGTAAAGTTTTGTGTTTTTCATCTCTATATTCTGCAAGTCGACGTTATGGCATGCCTCATGTACACAGAAAACCCTCTCCTCCTACCACCCAACACTACAACCTATGAGAGATGCACTTATATAGCCAAACTGGAAGCAAAACTCTCATCACCCAAGACTGGACTAAACAGTCAAGAGAAGGTAAACACTTGCACCACACCACACTCATCACATAGTCCCTCAAGCACTACACCACCAACACACACACACAAAAATAAAAAACACACACCTACATTTGCAGAGCCTCTCAAAAAAATTTACCCAAGCAACAGAGACCTCCAAAGCAGAAACGCAACCAACCTCCACCCCCAACACAAACCAAATGACACATAGCCCACAAACTCAGTGTGCCACTCAACCACAGCCCATAAGGCATAACAACGTACCCAACACTCTAGTCATAGGTGACTCTATATATAGTCAGGCACACTGATGTTCCACTCACCAGGCTAAACAAGGAGAAAGTTACTGTCAGCTGCCTGTCAGGTGCCAGGATCTGCCACATAATGCATTCACTCAGATCACTCCACAACAAGTATAAATATGACTCTGTCATTGTCCATGTTGGTGTGAATGACCGGAGACGTACCTCCCTGGACTACATGAAGAGAGACATGGAGGAGCTGTCCAATCTTGTAGCCCAGGCAGGTATGACCCTAGCCCTGAGTAGCATCCTGCCATCACCCAGAATGTACCACAGTACAAGGTCAAAATGACTTGACTTAAACAACTGGCTAAGCTTCTGGTGTCATTCTAAGGGGATCTAGTATCTGTCTGCCTGGGATGACATGATCGACAAACCACAATGCTTTGCCAGAGATGGCCTGCACCTGTCGCCCTTGGGATTCCGGATACTGGCTAAGACTCTTGCCACCCCTATAGTGCCTTTTTTAGGCAAGATTCAAATGACAAATTCACCACCGTAACAGGTACAAGCAAGCAAAATCTGAGGGTAATGCTACTTAATGCTAGAAGTCTAAACCTCAAAATGCACTCACTTGAGGCACTCCTTAAAATGGATAACATCGACATCTGTGCAGTAACAGAGACCTGGTTCAAGGCTCCAGAGAGCACCTCTGCATTACCAGGCTATAATTCATACCACACCCTTTGGCCACCTAACCTGGACCGAAGCACTAAAGGCAGAGGCGTATCCATATTCATTAAGGATATCCACACCTCCAGGCTAGATGCTCAGCATAATGCATCCGAGATTATCCAAGTGCAACTAACCCTGGGCAAGACCACAATCCAAATTGTAGCTTGCTACAGATTCCCCCACCATGCCACAGGATTCCCACTCCTCATTTCTTGATACACTGGAAAATATTAGGGTACAACCTACCACCCTAACAATAGGCAATTTCAACTACCCCACCATTAACTGGGAAAACTACTCATGTACCACGTCTCGTGCTCAACGTTTTCTGGAATTCATAAATTCCAACGCCTTGCATCAACTTATCCACACCCCCACCAGGGACAGCAACATCCTAGACCTGGTCATTACCAACATGGGCAAAGTACAGTTGTGTACACTTATCATAAATGTAGATGTTCGAGTGTATTCACCGTTGCAGTCATCACATTTGGGTTATCTGCCTGCAGGTAGCCCTCAGCCAGCCTGAATATCAGAGTCTTTGGATTTCTGTGTCAAATGCTGTTGCTTCTTCCCTAACTTAGCTCACAAATGTGATTACCCTTATTTTTTTCTTCTCACACCCTCATACTATATATTTCTTTACTCCTTATATGTCTCTAATTTCCAATATCAGGAAAGTAACTTATTATTCTGCCCATACTAAATAAACTCCTTCTTACCTAACCTACCTTCTCTTAAATAATCCTTACTTTCCCACTGAAAATCCTTTTTCTTTTAGACACACTTCACTTATGTGATTGCTTTCCCTGAATATTTATTCCATCCCCAACATTTTTTTTCTTCCTATCTAAATGTAACCTTAATTTGAATTTGTCACTGTTTTATTGTTAATTTTCTAGATTTCTCTGTAACCTGCATTTTAAGTGTTACTACATTTTTTTTAATGTGGAGCTTTTCTCCCCGGGCATCCGCTGAAAATTGATATGTATTCAGTCAGACTTTCCTGGTTAACAAATTTAAACTAAAATAAAATAAAATAAACAATAAAAATAAATATCCTTGATGAAGTGATGGCTAGAAGGAAGGCTGTTTTCCAGGAAAGGAATTTCAACTCTGCTGTTGCAGCTGGCTCAAAGGGGGGAAGAGTGAGCTTTTCCAATACAAAGTTAAGGTCTCAGGCTGGAGTGGGAGCTCACCTGGGGGGTTTTAAATTTTTGGCCCCTCTAAGAAATTGTTTTAGCAAGGGGTAAGAGATGAGGGGTGGCTCAGTATTGTAATGTGCTGAAATGGCAGGGGCATGAATTTTAATTGACGAGAAGGATAGGCCCTTGTGGAGCATTTCTGTTAAGTACTGCAGAATATGAGATAAGCTGGGCACTGTTTGTGCCCATCCCCTGAGCCTGGCTCCAGGAACAGTATCTTTTCCACTTTTCACCATAGGATTTTCTAGTACTAGGCCTCCTTGCCTCCAGAATGACATCCAGCACCTGCTTACTGAGGGATGTTAGAGGAGAGCTCAAGGAACTAGCCAGGCTGCAAGGTTCAGGGTTTAAAGCTTAGGGTGCATAATCTGGCCCACCTGCCGGGACAGCAGGGAAGGGGTCTGAGGCAGGTGCCATGGTTGTAGCAGTGTCATACTGCGCAAGTGGGGGTACCAGTGCTGGCGTGGCCAGACTAGGTGGATTCAGTATTGTCCTTGGCATGTCCTGTTTGATCTTTAGTAGAACCTTCGAGAGGAGAGGCAGAGGGGGAAAGGCATAAACCGAGAGGCTTTCCCAGGTAAAGGACAGGGCATCCACTTTCCAAGCGTGACTGTGGGGAGTTCTTGTGCAGAATCTGTTCAATTGGTAGTTCTGAGGGAGGCAAACAGGTCTACCTCTGGAGTCCCCCATTTGTTCAAAAGGTTGAATATTTTGGGTTCTAGTTTCCATTTGTGTGGGTCCATGAGATTTCTCCTTAAGTCGTCTGCCAGTGAATTTAGTTCGCCTGGCAAGAATTGTGCTTGTAGGTGTACTTGGTAGCTCAAGGCTGTGTTCCACAGAGCCATGGCTAGTCTGCAGAGAGGGTACGAGTGGGATCCCCCCTGCTTGTTTATGTACCACATAACTGTGGTGTTGTCCGTCTTTAACAATAGTTGCCCTTGAAGAATGCAGTCTTTGAAGGCTGTCAGAGCATTCTGTACAGCTAACATTTCTTTTTGATTGATATGCAGGTGCATCTGTCTCGGGTTCCATTTGCCCTGAATGCACTGCCCTGCCATGTGTGCCCCCCATGCATAGTCTGATGTGTCTGTTAGGGTTTGGGTGGCATGGGGAAAAGTGAAAGGGAGTCCCTTGTTGTGGCAGCAGGCCTCTGCCCACCAAAGGAACTCTGTCTTCATACAAGGAATGACAGAAATCATTGCTTCCATGTCCTGACAATGTTGACACCATAGGCATTTTAGATACCACTGGAGTTTCCTCATATGCAGTCTTGCATATGGAATTAGTACAATGCAAAAGGCCATGAACCCCAGAGCTTGCAGTATTTTCCTTGCAGATAGCTGGGGTTTTGTGGCTAATAGTTTGAAGTAGGTTGTCAAACAGACTTGTTTTTCCAGAGTGAGGAATGCCATCTGGGAAGTTATGTTCAAGCTTGCCCCCAGGAATAAAATCTGTTGGCAGGGTACTAGATGATATTTATTTCCGTTGATGGTGTACCCCAGTAAGGTTAGAAGTTTCTTTACAAATGCCAGATATTTTAATAGCAAGCTCTGGCTTTCTGCCTGAATCAGACAATCATCCAAGTATGGGTAAATTTGAATACTTCTCTGCCGGCAAAATGCAATGGCCGGAGCTAGATACTTTGAGAACACCTGGGCACAGTAGATAAGCTAAAGGGAAGTGCAGAGAACTGAAAGTGCATGGAGCCTGCCCAGAAATGTAGGTATTGTCTGCAGGATCCTCTTATTGGGATGTGCAGGCAAGCTTCCTTTCAGTCTAGGGTTGCCAGCCAGGCATCCTTGGCTAGTATAAGAAGAAGCTGTTGAAGAGATAGCATTTTGAATTTTGGAACCACCAGAAAGGTGTTGAGAATAGAGAGGTCCAGGATAGGACGCTAGGAGTTGCCTTTTCTGGGTACCAGAAAAAGTCCCCTTTGTCCTGCTGGGACGGGTTGAATAGCCCTGATACTGAGAAGAGAGAGAACCTGTTGTTGGGCCTCCACCTATTGATTTGGGGATAGGTCTGGCCAACCATTTGGGCTTGGTAGTGTGTGGAAGTGGAATCTGTATCCTTGGGTAACTATGTTCAAAACCCATTTGTCCTTGGTAATGAGTTCCCAGTTTTTTGCATGCAGGGCGAGCTTTCCCCTTAAGGGAGCAGGAAGTTGAGCAGGGCTTGGAAGGGTTAAGGCCAAGTCAGTTTACCACTTTTCCGTAGGGGGGTAGCTTACTACTACCTGCTTTGGAAGTGGGAGCCCCCTACTGCTTAGATCTCTGCGTAGCCTGAGACTGTAGCCTAGGTGGTCTGCTGTTCCTGGGTTTGGACTGAGAAGGCCTGGAAGTCACTGGTAAGGACCAGTTCTTTGAAGGCCAACACCTACTGAATCTGGGAGGCTGTACTTGTAGAAAGTCTTTAACAGTTTGCATAGACTTAGCTTTTTCTTCAATCCTTTTAAGGACTTCTTCTGCTTTGTTGCCAAAAAGGCGGTCTTGTTTAAGGGAGCATCCAGTAATTTAGCTTTAACATGATCTGGCAAGTTTTGTTCCTTAAGCTAAGTACAGACCCAGTGACGGCAGCCCTGCAAGATGCTTCTAAAGCATCAAATCCACATTGCAAAGTATGTTTATCAACTGGTTTTACAGAATGCATTAAATCTTGCAATTCTTTGTGTTCAGCACAGTCAGAAATCAACATCATTTTCTGTTTAAGTAATCCCATAATATGCTGCTGATACTTTAACATATGAAACTGGCAATTTAAAGCCCAAAGTAGCAGAAGTGTATACCTTCTTACCCCATTTGTCTAAGGCTCTAGAATCTCTAACAGAAGGGGTAGGATGTTTGGCAGCAGTAGCCTTAATGCCTTTTGGTCCTTGGGAAATGGTCTCTGGATCCACAGAAGGATTCTTGAAGAGGAACTTGTGAGGGTCAGGTACTCTGTAATACCTGTCAGGTTTTCTGGGAGCTGGAGGCAAAGTGTCTGGGGTAAGGCTAGATTCCAAGAAAGCATCATCTACAATGTCCAGAATAGGAGGGATAGCTAAAGGCCTGTATTGAGGCAGAAGTAAGAATTCTCTATGTCTCTTTGTGGACTCAGAGTAATCGTGGCTTTCCCAGCGGAAGTGCTCCCTAAGAGTATACAAGGTTTCACCGAAAGAAAAATCTTCTGGAAGGGAAGCAGAGGGAATGGAATCCTTTGTATCAGAATCCTCATAAGTAGAAAAGGGCAAATCCTGGTAATCAGAAGGAGCAGAAATATCAGATTCCTGATCAGAAAAATCAGAAAGCAAATCAGTTCTAGGTCTCCTGGAGGGGGAAGGCTGGCTTTCCCTAATTAAAGGTAATACGGTCTTCAGCCATTCTAAGCATTTGTTTTTGAGGCATATGGGCCTGAGCCTGCGGTTTGGTCATCGGTTTTCTAGTTTTTGGCCTGAGGAATTCGGAACTTCTGACTGGAAACGATGGCGTTGGTTTAATATGAATATCTGTAGGCCTGAATACACCCTCAGAAGCCGGTGCCTGCAGAGCGGCTCCGGACCCATCCAAGGTAGAGACATCCGCAGGTTCCATAGTTGAAGAAGCATCTCGCAGCATACCAGACTCCGAATGGGTCTCAATAGAGGCCTGTGAATCGGAAGTAGCAGGTATCAGGGGCTGCAAAAGCACCTCACCGAGTACCGGCAAACTGGCAACTATCTTAACGGAAGCGTCGTCTGCAGTTTTGGAACTATGCGGTCTGTCTCTGTCTTTATCCTTTTGTTTTTTTGGAAGATCAGTATCGGATGGCTTAACAAAGCCATTTTGGAGTACATAGATCGAGTATGAAAGTTACTGGCTGCAAAAATGGCCCGACGAATAGTTCGAGCATTGAACAAGGCACAAAACTGACAGCGAGGGACATCATTGCTTGGGCCTAAACAGGGGATGCAGTAAGAATGAAAATCACTATGAGGTATTTGCTTTCCACAGGAAAGACAATTGTTAACTTTTACTGACATCGGTTGGAACAAGAAAAAGGATCCCCAACTGGGTACTTATCTTTTTTGAAGACTTCTGTTCTGAAACTCGATAACGAAAATTTCAGGAGACGTCCGACTGGCACTTGTGAACTGCTTCTGCTTCGGGCACCGCACTGCAAGAAAGACTGATGTAATGACATCGGCTGCATGTTTTATACCCCTGACCTGGCATCAGGGAAAAAGCTACAGCATCTGACGCAGAAATCCGAAGACTCTGGTATTCAGGCCGGCTGAGGGCTACCTGCAGGCAGATAACCCAAATGTGATGACTGCAACAGTGAAACATGAAGAACATCCTGTCAAATCCGACCACAAGCAAATCACCCTAGACATCCACATCCCACCCCCACCCCCCGATTAGGGAAACCACTGTAAAAAATGTCTCCAAAGCCAACTTCACGCTTAAGACAGAAGTGGAAAACTTCATGACACCCATGCTGACGGACAACAGAGGTATGACTACTGAATCCTATACAATTGCACTTTATAAGCACTTACATGAGTGCATGGATCTTGCAATCCCTAACAGGACCAAGATGCTATCCTCCAAAAAGAAAGGAAGTCAATCTGGTGGTCCCCTGCAATAAACAAACTCTACAACAGAAAAAAGAAACTGTTGCAGAAAAAAAACGAGTAAAATCCCATGATTAGAGGAACTCTTTGGTCAGCCTCATTAAGAAGCTGAGATCCCCTCATAAAATCCTCCAAAGCTAGTTACAAAAACAAAATCACCACTGATTCTAAAGACAACCACAAAGTATTCTATAGATATGTCAAGAATCTCAATGGCAACACTCAGATCTGCTCTGAGTTAAAGCGCAATGGCACTAAATATACAGAACCAACTGATATTGCCAACATCCTGGCAGATAGGCTCAGTGCTAACTTTACCCCTCTCTCATCCCTTAAAGGGCCCATCTCTATACCGGAAGAATGCAAAGTTCCTGTAATCATGGCTGCACAGGTAAAAAAAACACTCTCCAAAGACAAGAACACAGCATCCATGGGACCTGACATCACCCCAGGCTGCGTTCTACATGAATTACAGAACGAACTGGCATCCCACCTAAGTACCATGTTCAATCATAGCTTCACCTCAGGCTTTGTGCCCACTGAATGGCGCACAGCAATGGTTATCCCACTCCACAAAGGGGGAGCCACCACAGACCCTGGGAACTACCGCCCCATTAGCCTGACGAGCCTGGTCTGCAAAGCTATGGAACATATCATCATGGAACTTATAAACAATGACATTGGTAATCTCCAAAGTCTGGACCCTACCCAGTTCGGGTTTGTAAAAGGCAGATCATGTTGCCTAAACCTGACAGACTTCTTTAAAGCGGTCACCAAAGCTGTAGATGAGGGTAAGGTGGTTCACACAGCTTATCTAGATCTCGCCAAGACTTTCGACACCATCCCCCACTCTGGAATTATATATAAACTCACTAAACTAGGTACAATTCCCTATGTCACAGGATGGGTTGCCAACTGTCTCACTGACAGAACCCATACTGTGAAAGTAGCAGACTCTAAATCCATCATCAGACCAGTGACAAGTGGAGTAACACAGGGTTCAGTCCTAGGTCCTCTCCAGTTTGGTATCTACTTCTCTGAAGTATAGGCTAACACAGAAGGTCTTTGGCTTACAAAGTTCGCAGATGACTGCAAACTAGGAGCCATAATCAAAACTCCTAATGATGTGGACATCCTACAAAAGGGCCTCATGGAGACAGATGCCTGGTGTCAAAGCCATGGCCTCAAGCTCAATATCAAAAAGTGCATTGTCATCCCTTTTGGTAAAAACTCTCTACCCATGAACTACCACATAGGCGGAAGTCTACTTAACACCGAAAGTGTGATGAGACCTTGGGACACAGGTAGACAGTAGTCTCTCCTTTGATAATCACATCACCACAGTAGTCAGGAAATCTTTCTACATGGCACACCTCATCACAAAAGGTTTCTCATCCAGGAAAAAGAGGTCATGGTTTCCTACTACTCATCACTCATTAGACCCATTATAGAGTACAACGCCCCTTTTGGTGTGTACCTGACAAGACATCTACAACTGGAAAGGCCACAGAAATACCTCACAAAGAGGATTACTAGCCTCAGACAGATGCCCTAAGTAGACCTTCTCAAAACACTCCAGCTTTACTCTGTCGCATATTTCCTACTCAGAGGCGATCTCTGCCTAACATACAAAGCTATGTCAAACCCAGAGCTCTTGGACATGCTCCACTTAAAGAAATCCCAATCCCTCTAAGCTACACTCTCTAGGGACCTAAACCTTGTCACCACAATAAACAGAACATGCTGGAAGGATAGATTCCTGTCCCAGAGACTTCCCATACTCTGGAATAAACTACCTATCTATATCAAACAAAGCTCATCATTAGCACTCCAAGAAAAATCTTGATGATTGGATGGGAGATAGGAAATTCACCCCGGGGATCACTTCTGTGGCTCTGCTCGACAGGGGCACAGGAAAATTATTTTCTTGGGTGGCAAAAGCCAGGGCACCGTTTGGCTAGGCTTACATAGACCCTAGGGCCAATAGCCTAGTACCTACCTATGAACCTATAAAGAATTTCCATTATCATCTAAAGCATTTTGTGTAGAAGGCAAGGCCTCCCCCAACATCTCACAAACAATTCACAACTCTCTACACACACCATAACTGTTATTCTGTTCTTAAATTTAACCCTTACAGCAAATAAAGGAAAACCTTCATCATCTAACATAAACAGCAAACTTACTCACCAAAGTCAATGACTTGTACAATTACTACACTAACTTAATTTATCCAAAGCATTTCATTCAATGTAATATTTACATATCTCAAAGTCTACCAGAGTACTAAAGAAAAATACCAGCAGACAAGCAAGCTAATTTTGCCACCTTAGTATTTTCCATTATACTATACTGCGGTGGTGGTGCTGCGGTAGCGTTGTCGCCTCACAGTAAGACGTTGCCCCATTCGATTCTCACAGCATCTTCTGTGTGGCGACATGCGTGAATGGGCGTTCCTTCATTGAAGGTTGTGCATCAGGCTCGGCAAGTCGGCACGTAAAAATCTAATGACAATCATTAGCGGACCGGAGTTCCGCTGTGGCGACCCCTAACCGGGAAAAGCCGAAAGACACAACAACAAGTATTTTCCACTATACTACTTTTCTATACCAAATTTATTTTCATCATATATTGCTTTTCTTTTAATATATAAAAACTAAATGGAATATATGCACATGACTCTTGTGAACATCAGGTGTTTCAGCTATATGGTGATTTTGAATGCCCATGACTTTTTTTTTTTTTTTTTAAGTCGTTTCAATGGAGTGTTTCAGGCCAATAATGCCAACCCCCACTAGCTGCGGATATGCATATTTCGACCTCGTTATAACCTCATCAGCACAGCACAAGCAGAGTGTTTGACTAAGCATAAGAAACACAGGGCTGTTATACCCAGCTGATGTCCATTACCATTATGGTGACTGCAAAATATCCCAACAACAAACTAAAACACTCAGTGGAAGTTTTAGCATGTCTGGAGTTTTCACTTAGTTTTGCTCTTTGTTTTCTTTTAATTTAGGAAATGCATTCAGTAATAAAACATTTTTTTATCAAACTAAACTTTCTCAGCAAAAAATGCACAAGGGCATACTGTGAAAACTTGAAAATGTTTGTAAGGAAACAAACACATGCATGCACATGCAAAGTCCTCAGACAGTTTCAGATTACATTTCCTAACTCCCCACAACACAAGCATCAAGCAGATAAATGAGCAAAGTTTCAATATTTAAGACAAGATTTAGCCTTGATCTAAACAGAACTAATAACTACTGCATCTTCCTTAAAGAATATACGTATGAAATGTGACTATCCTTCTCCCATAACTTCATATCAGATTTTCACTTCTTCCCAAACAGACTTATTTACCACTTTTTCTCTCCTGCTTTGTGCGCTGACCATCAAATCTTCTGATAAATGTAACTAGCAGCATGGCTGCAGTCCACACAGTCATTACAGTAGGCTTTTTATTTCAAGTCCTACTCAGTTCTCTTATAACTACACCACTGACAGTCTAAGGGGTAACTGCACAATGTGTGGAATTTAGTGAATCCACTTACTTCTGCAGGAACACCTCTCAAATCCCCAGAATTTCACAGAATGTCCAGATGTTTGCCTCATATTTCATAAAATTTGTGGTTTTCTGTCAAATCATCAAGGACTGAAGTCAGTAAATAATAACAGAGCAATACTTAAATTCTGCCTTTAATTTTGTCTTCTCATTGGTCTTGGCTTTATCCTGAATTCTATTGCCGAATGGTTGAGAGGTATGTTGCTGGTGTTATACGCATGAATATCTTTGTCCTCCCTTAGAAGGAGAAACGCTTCATCAGGTCTTTGCCCTCTTCTGGGAATCCTTCATGAGATGTATGCCCTGGAGACATATTTCACCCTCCCACTGCCCCTAACAGATTTGAATAATTGTGCTCCTTCATTCTGCTTGCTCTCTGGCCTGCTTCTCCACTGCCCAGGTCACTAACTACACTCATGTCTTTTGGATCACAATCAGGGCTCCAGCGTTCTATGTCATATGGGCAGTTTTCAAAAATTCCAAAATTATTCAAAGAAAGGTCAAGAGC
The DNA here is from genome assembly GCF_019279795.1 of Protopterus annectens. Taxonomy (NCBI): domain Eukaryota; kingdom Metazoa; phylum Chordata; order Ceratodontiformes; family Protopteridae; genus Protopterus; species Protopterus annectens. The sequence continues at coordinate 675,936,128 of NC_056727.1, read as the reverse complement.
TACACTTACAATAGATGACCTATTGGTCATAACTGCAAGTAATCAAAACTTTTTTAGATGATATAGGAATGTCATTTAGTCTTGATAATTTTCTTGGGTGGAGAAAGCCAGGGTGCCCTTTTGGCTAGGCTTATACAGGCCCTATGGCCAATAGCCTAGCAACTACCTATGAACCTATGATAAATAGGCAAAAGCAACCTTTAAAGCAGGAAAACTGCAGCACCAAGAAAACATCAGTTTGGGACAAGAATGTGATATAAAAGAAATTGAGCAAGAGGGAGTGTATAAATGTTTAGGAATTGATGAAGGATCAACAATAAAGCATGAACAAATGTGAATACAACTTAGTAAGGAATATTTTAGAACACTTAAATTAATTCTGAAAACGGCGTTGACATCTAGGAACAAAATTCAAGCTATAAACCAAATTTTCTTCCTGTCCTAACTTATAGTTTTCGAGTTACTGACTGGCCCCAAAAGGTGTTGGATAAATTAGATAGGACAATAAGAAGGATGCTTCATGCTCATCATATGATTTATAAAAATCAGTGCATACCAAGATTATATTTTCCCCGTTTCGAAGGAGGTATGGTCCTCCTTGGAAAGTACAGTTGTGTACACTTACCATAAATGTAGATGTTCGAGTGTATTCACTGTTGCAGTCATTACATTTGGGTAATCTGCTGGCAGGTTGCCCTCAGTCGGCCTGAATTCCAAAGTCTTGGGTCCTGCGTTGGTTGCTGTCTCCTCTTCCATGACGTCCAGTCGTCAGGGGTATAAAACATGCAGCCAATGCCATTTTCTTTAGTTTTTCTTGCCCCAGATGTCAGGTGCCCCCAAAAAGGTAGCAAATATATATATATATATATATATATATATATACATGCATCAATATAAACTTTACCTTCATCTACAAGCAAATACACCACATAGGTTGTAGAAGATAGAGAAGGAAAGATAAACTCCAGAATGAAAGGGGGATGGCGGGAGGGTAACCTGGACTGCAACAGTGAATACACTCGAACATCTACATTTATGGTAAGTGTACACAACTGTACTATGTTCTTCGTGTTTCACTGTTGCAGTCATTACATTTGGGTAGAATCCCAAAGCTATGGTTGAGAGGCTGGAGCTAAACAGCATTAGGTGCGGCTATAAGGCCCTGCAGAACTGCAGTGGCAAAGCCTGCCCTGGACTTAGAGTAGAGCGGCAAATGATAATGCTTTGTAAAGGTGTGAACAGAACTCCAGGTAGCAGCCTCTAGAATGTCTTGGGTTGGTACTCCTCTGAGAAAGGCTGCTGAAGTAGCTGCAGCTCTGGTGGAATGAGACCTAATGCCCTTGGGCACAGGTTTACCATGGTGTAAGTAGCAGAAATGGATGCAGTGGTTTATCCACTTTGAAATTGCCTGCTTTGAAATAGCCTTGCCTTCTGATCCTGCAGCATATGTCACTAGTAATTGCTCAGTTTTTCTTAGAGCTTTAGTCGTGCTCAAGTAGAATCTTAGCTGTCTGTGTACGTCCAAGGAATGCAGAATTCTCTCCCCCTTGTTCTGCAGATTTGGATAAAAGGTTGGCAGCCGAATTGTTTCGTTAAGAGCCACACTGGAAACCACTTTAGGCATAAAAGTAGAATTTGTCCTCAGAGACACCCTGTCGGGGTAAAATATGATAAAAGGCTCTACAGCCATGAGGGCATGTAGCTCTAAAACTCTTCTTGCTAGTAGCAGAGCTGTTTTCCATGATAAGAACTTTATATCAGCAGTAGCAGCTGGTTCAAATGGAGACAGGGTGAGCTTTTCCAATACATAATTGAGGTCCCTTGCAGGTAATGGTGATCTTCCAGGAGGCCTTAAATTTTTGGCTCCCCTAAGATACTGCTTTAGTAAAGGATGAGAAAAGATTGGTGGCTCTGTATTGTAATGAGCCGAAATGGCAGAGGCATGAATTTTAATTGATGAGAAAGATAGGCCTTTGTCAAGCATCTCAGTTAAGTATTGCAATATCTGAGGAATATTTGGTTCTGCTGTATCAGTTCCTTGTGCTTGATTCCAAGCACAGAATCTCTTCCATTTATCAGCATACGATTTTCTAGTACTAGGCTTTCTGACTTCCAAAATGACATCCATCACAGCTTTACTGAGAGGAGTTGTTTGTATAACTACATGATCAGCCATGCCGCCAGGTTCAGTGTCTGGAGTTGATTGTGCCGGATCTGATTGTTTTGCTGGGACAGTAGTTGAGGTCTTTGAGGTAAGGTCCAAGCTGGGTTTTGAGACAAGTTCCTTAGGACTGGGTACCAGTATTGGCGGGGCCAGTTTGGGGCAATTAGTATCATCTTTGGTTTCTCTTGTCTGACTTTTAGAAGGACCTTGGGAAGAAGAGGCAGAGGAGGAAAGGCATAAACTGATGGGTTTTTCCAACTGAAGGATAGGGCGTCCACCTTCCATGCTTGTCTGTGGTAAGTCCTTGTGCATAATCTTTTCAATTGATAATTTTGAGGAGAGGCAAATAGATCTATGTCTGGGCTCCCCCATTTCTCTGTTATCATTCTGAAGACTTGTGGATTTAGTTTCCACTTGTGAGGGTCCCTAAGGTTTCTGCTTAAATCATCTGCCAGAGTATTTTGCTTTACTGGCAGGAATTGAGCTTGAAGATGTATTTGGTAGGTCAAAGCTGTGTCCCACAGTGCCATGGCTAATCTGCAAATGGGGTACGAGTGTGTGCCCCCTTGCTTGTTTATATACCACATGACCGTGGTGTTGTCCGTCTTTATCAGTTGCTGTCCTGGATGCAGTAAATCCTTAAAAGCTGTTAGGGCATTTTGAACAGCTAGCATCTCTTTCTGGTTGATATGTAGATGCATTTGTTTTGGGGTCCATATGCCCTGAATGCATCTGCCCGCCATGTGGGCCCCCCAGGCATAATCTGATGCGTCTGTTGTTAAGGTTTGGCTGGTAGGGGGAAGAGTGAAGGCCCGTCCCATGTTTTGGTGACATGCCTTGCCCACCATAGAAATTCCTGTTGTAGGCAGGGTACGAGAGGAATCATTGTTTCCAGACTGTGAGCATGTTGACTCCATAAACTTTTTAGGTACCACTGAAGTTTCCTCATATGCAGTCTTGCATATGGAATCAGCAGGATGCAGGATGCCATGAAGCCCAAAGCCTGCAGAATTTGTCTTGCAGATAACTGGGTTTTTGTTGCCATAAGTTTGAAGTAAGTAGTCAGTTGCCTTTGCTTGTCCGGCATGAGGTAAGCCACCTGGGCAGTTGTATTCAAGCTTGCACCCAGGAATGTTATCTTTTGAGATGGTACTAGTTGTAATTTATTTTCGTTTATTGTATACCCTAGGCATGTTAGAAGCCTTCTCAAAAATGCCAGGTGTTGAAGAAGAATGTCCTTGCTCTCTGCTTGAATGAGACAATCGTCCAAGTAAGGGTATATTTGTATAATTTTTTTGTCTGCAAAATGCAACTACTGGTGCCAGGCACTTTGTGAAGACCCTGGGCACAGTAGATAAGCCAAAGGGCAGTGCAGAGAATTGGCAATGCATTAAGCCAGCCTTGAATCTGAGGTATCTTCTGCACGATTGTCTTATTGGGACATGCAGGTATGCCTCTTTTAGGTCTAATGTCACTAGCCAAGAGTTCTTGCCCAGCATAGGCAGAAGCTGCTGCAAAGTCAGCATTTTGAATTTTGGAATGTCCAGGTATGTGTTCAAAATGGATAAATCCAGTATTGGCCGCCAGGCCTTGTCCTTTCTGGGTACCAAGAACAGTCGAGTAAAAACCTTGTCCTTTTTCCTGTTCTGGTACTGGTTGAATGGCCCCCATATCCATGAGGGACGTAACCTGTTTCTGTGCCTCTGCCCATTGATTTTTGGGCAGATCTGGCCAACCGTTTGCCATTGGCAGAGTGTGGAAATGGAGTCTGTTTCCCTGTGATACTATGTTTAGTACACACTTGTCTTGGGTTATTAACTGCCAATTATGAGCAAAAAGTGCTGATTTTCCCCCTAAGGGTGCTGTCAAAAGATAAGTGCTTGGAGTAGGCAAAGGGAAGTCATTGGGACTGTTTTCTGTAGGTTTGCATTTTATCTCCTCTTGATTTGGAGGTAGATGTGCCCCATTGCTTTGACCTGTAAGAATCTTGCGCCTGGTATCTGGAACCCTTTGGGCATCTGGATTTGCCCCTTTGAGCTCTGTCTGACACAGGAAAGGACCAATTTTTTGTAGGCCAGTGTCTACTGAATCTTGGTGACTGCACTTGTAAGAAGTCTTTAACAGTTTGCATAGACTTAGCTTTGTCTTCCATTATCTTTAAAACCTTTTCTGCCTTAATACCAAACAGAGTATCATGCTGTAAAGGTGCATCTAGCAATTTAGCTTTAACATGATTAGATACATTTTGTTCCTTTAGCCAGGCATGCCTCCAAATTATGGATCCAGTAACTGCGGCCCTGCAGGAGACCTCTAAGGAGTCAAAACCACATTGCAAAGTCTGCTTTCCAACCAGTTCAGCTGCATGCAATAATTCCTGCAATTCTTTATTTTCTGCACATTCAGAAATCAACATCATTTTCTGTTTCAGCAATCCCATAACATTGTTGATATGAAATTGACAGTTTAAGGCTCTGACTGCCAAGGTTGCAGATGTATAAACCTTTTTTCCCCATCTGTCCAGTGCCCTTGAATCTCTGTCAGAGGGGGTAGGATTTTTTGCTGTTGAGGCCTTAACACCCTTAGGACCCTGTGAAATAGTTTCAGGATCAGCAGCAGGGTTTCTAAATAAAAATGTATGTGAGTCAGGGACCCTGTAATATCTGTCAGGCTTACTGGGAGCCAGAGGTAAGGAGTCAGGGGTCAAGCTGGACTCTGAAAACACATCATCCACAATGTCTAAAACTGGGGGAATGGCCAAAGGCCTGTGCTGAGGGAGAAGGAAGTCCCTGAGCCTCTTTTTTGATCCTGAGAAGTCTTGACTCTCCCAATGAAAATGTTCCCTCAAAGTATGCAAGGTTTCCCCAAATGAATAATCCTCTGGAGGAGAAGCAGATGGTATAGACTCCTCTGCATCAGAATCCTCATAGGGAGGTATAGATAGTTCCTGATCAAAAGAGGAATCAGAAGAAATAGAAACCTGATCTGAAGATTCATAATCAGTGTCTTGCCTAGGCCTCTTATCTGGAGGGGGATGGGTACCCCTGATCAAGGTAATAAGGTCTTCAGCCATTTTTATCATCTGTTTTTTTAAGGCATAGAGGCCTATGCATGTGGCTCATATGTCGTTGTTTTAGTTTTAGAAGTTGCTTTTTGTCTTTTGCAGCTGTCGTCAGTTTGATATACAAATGTTGAGGTCTGAATACACCCTCAGAAGCCGGTGCCTGCTCAGCGGCTCCGGACCCATCCGAGGGAGATACATCCGTCGGTCCAATACCTTGAGTATCTTGCAGCATGCTGGACTCCACATGGGTGTCGGTAGAGGCCGGCGACTCGAAAGTAGCAGGTATCAAGGGTTGCGAAAGTGCCTCACTGATTACCGGTGACTGGCTTAGGAGAAGCTTCGTCGGTTTTGGATCTCGACTTCCTTTTTCTGTCGTTTTCTTTGCATTTTTTATGTACTCCGGTAGTTGAATTGCTGTCCGACGACATTTCTGGGTACGTAAATCTGTTTCCAAAATACTTTGAGGCAAAAATGTACCAACACTTAATAGTGCATTGGTTAAATCTGGCACAAAACTAACAAGCCAGGCACTTTGTGATCAGGGCTTAGGCAAGGAATACAGTATAAATGGAAATCCTTATGAGGTATTTGCTTCCCACAAGTAATACAATTATTAACTTTTTCTGACACTGGTATGGAGCAAAAAAAAAGATTCCCCAATGGGGTACTTAGCTTTAGTGAAGACTTCGTTTCTGAAACTCAAACTCGAATATTTCAGTAGTCGGCCGACTGGCACTTGTGAATTGCTTCTGCTTCGGGCACAGCGCAGCAAGAAAGACTAAGGAAAATGGCGTCGGCTGCATGTTTTATACCCCTGATGACCTGACGTCATGGAAGAGGAGGCAGCAACCGATGCAGGACACAAGACTTTGGAATTCTGGCCGACTGAGGGCAACCTGCCAGCAGATTACTCAAATGTAATGACTGCAACAGTAAAACACGAAGAACATCTGATTACATATATAAGATCTGCAACTGTGGAACTGCACACACATCTGCTGACCTCAGAGGTGAAAGTTTTGAAACATGAGGAGGATAAATCTAAGATGACTTACTTGCTTAGTCTAGTAGAAGCATATGAGCAGGAATGGAAATCAAACCAGAAGTAGGTAAAAATCAGGCAGCAACTGAATGTGCCAAAAAACAAAAGAAAGAATATAAGGTGAAGGATCTGATGAGAAGGCAAGAAATGTGGAAAATGCACAAATATAGTTACAAATCCAGAAAACTTCTGGAAGAGCCTCATATTGATCAGGATCAAATGCAGGAAGGGTTAAGGAGAGGCGAATTCAAATAAAAAAATGAAAGGTTAATATTGGCGGTCCAAGATAGTGGGCTACGTACACGTTGGTTAACAAAGTCCATTGAACATGTGGGAGAAAAAGACAAATGTAGGTTTTGTAAAACAGAACTGGAAATAGTCACACACCTTGTTGCTGGTTGTGACATACTAATGGCAGAAGGACTGTATACAGAAAGGCATAATAATGTGGCAAGAGTGTTGCACTTGGGTTTGTGCAAACATTATGGTACTGAAGTAGCTGAAAAACCCTGGAAACATGAGCCACAAAGCATCATAGAAAATGATAACATCTATATCACATAGGTTCACCCATTACCAACAGTTCAAAAGATACATGTGAGAAAGCCAGATATAGTGGTCCATGAAAAGAAGACAAAAGAAGCACTGATCATTGAAATCGTTACATCCAGTGACTACAGTGTCTTGTGTACAAAGAGACACAAATTTGCAGGCAGAAATGAGAAAAATGTGGAAGAAAGATTCCCAGACAGTTCCAGTAGTAGTAGGAGCAATGGTTCATATAAAAACAGGTGTTGCGAAGGACACTTCCGGCTGACATCAAAGACTGAAACAATACTAATATCATGAACTTTAATCGTACTTTGACTTAGGAATGGGGTCCATTCCAGTCATGGTATTAGAAACCCAAAAGACTTGGAGAAATTAAAAAGGAATAAACCATATTACTATACAGGAACCTTTTTTTGTTATGGTTAAGAAACTGGCAGTGTAATATAAAATAAAGAGACTCTAATGCTTTTCACCCCTTCATACCTCTGCCATATAATTGTATCCTCTTCACCTTGTTGCCCCCAAATGCCAACAACAGGACTTTGTTTTTATGTAATGGTTGAGAAATGGTCAGTGCAATGAAAATAAAAAGGTTTTAATGCCTAGTTTTCTTTATAACTCTGCCAAACAACTTCATTTGTGCATTTTGTGGCCCACATAGTATGACAAAACTTAGCAGTGATGCGAGTCAATGACTTTTTAGGCTGTCTGGAAACAGTTTCTGTGTTTCATTTTCAGTTAATTATTACAATTTACGTTTACTCTAAGGTACTAAAAAGTCTTTCATTGTGAATTTAAATCTTACTCCAGGTAAAGCAGTTAACCTATAGCTTTTTCTAGGTATTTAATAGTTGTAGTGCTATTGAGCTAGCCTAATTTTACTCGCACTTTCTTGTTGTACTGCTACGTGAGCTAGCACAACATTACTCAGACTTTCATGTTGTACTTCTAGTGAGCTAGCATAACTTCACTCACACTTTCTTGTTGTAGTGCTAGCGAGCTAGCATAACTTTACTCGTACTTTCTTGTTGTACTGCTAGTCAGCCAGCACAACTTTACTCACACTTTCATGTTGTACTGCTAGTGAGCTAGTCTAATTTTACTCGCACTTTCTTATTGTTCTGCTAGTGAGCTAGCACAACTTTACTCACACTTTCTTGTAGTGCTAATGAGCTAGCACAACTTTAGTCACACTTTCTTATTGTTCTGTTAGTGAGCTAGCACAACTTTACTCACACTTTCGTATTGTTCTGCTAGTGAGCTAGCACAACTTTAGTCACACTTTCATGTTGTACTGCTAGTGAGCTAGCACAATTTTACTCACTTTCTTGCACTACTAGTGAGCTAGCACAACTTTTCTCACACTTTCTTGTTGTAGTGCTAGTGAGCTAGCACAACTTTACTCATACTTTCTTGTTGTAGTGCTAGTGAGCTAGCATATCTTTACTCGCACTTTCTTAAGAGTGAGAAGTTACACCTCTCCTTAGTTCTCTGCGACAGCTGAAATGTATTAAAACAGATTCAAGTAACTTCCAGTATTCCACACTATCTTCAAACTTCCAAACCTCAATGAAATGCTTCATTACTCTGTTTATAAAATTTAGTATAATTAATTGGATTGATGCTCTTCATATAAAGATTTTTCCAAGAGCACTTTAGAAAAATAGTTTAATTTAGTGTGTGTACTTTAAAGTACATTGCTGACTTCATCAAGAAACAGTCTCAGGGTGTAAAACTGTGAATGGTGACTAACTGCGAAAACTAAAGAAAGCATATGGTCTCCAATATGTTATTCAGGATGAAACTAATCATCTTCTAAAAGAGTGTTAGATTTCAACAGGAAAAAAAGAAAGATAGTAGCACCTTCATGATATAGGGCATGGAATGAACAGGCTCACTGGACACAAGTGTTTCTTTTGAAGGGTGACCCAAGACCACTGTCTGATTAAGTGACATGCTCAGAGTCACACAGAGGGCAAATAGAGGTGGAAGGAATTAAACCCTTTAATCTTGATTGCAGTTCATTAACAGCACAGAGACTTAAACTCTGTGCTAAGTGCCAGACTCTGATTTTAAACTTGACAACATTAATTCCTGCAAGAGAAGATAAGGTTATAGCATTTACTTAGTCAGAGGCACACTGGCTCACTTTCTGCTGTCACCTTATTTTCGTCGGTAAATTCTAATCTCCTTGGATACCACACATTGCCAATCTAAGTTACACTGTCTGTTTTAACCCAGATGATTTTCAGTAAGAATTAATCTGTAGACTACACTTCCACATCAGTATCTTCCTCAACAATACAATATGTGCTTGTCTTACCAGAAAAACAATCATTGCTACTATTTTCTTTGCTCATAGATGCTGAATTGCCATCTTCAGCCAGAGCAGCCAGTGACTCACCCTGGTACAATGGTACCAGCCTTAATGTGACTCTGTGCAACATCCACAAACAAAGGGAAAGTGCTCTGTCTCGAATGTTTCACCACTGTAGCACACATTCAGAAAATTCTATCCACTGCAAACACTAGGAGAACTATCATAATTTACTGGTCAAATTTACCCCTGGAAATCAAAATCTTGGATCTCTATTCAAAACATCAGTCAAAAATGTCTAAATAAATTTCTAATTAAAAGATTATCTATTGTGGATATTCAGCTTCAATGAAAAAGAGATTAACGTCCCTATTCAGTACTGTTTCCTGCCAATAATTAAGCAGTACTCGCCAGCCGTTGGTTTATATTATTATCTTTTTTTTTCTGTTGACATATTACCAGGATCCAGAGCTATTTGCAGAATTACAGTACCTTTTCCCTCACATTATATTACCCATAGCTAAAACTGCACAGGCTGTTTTTATTTTCATGGAGGATGAAGTAGGAACTGATAAAAAAAAAAAAAAAAAAAAAAAAAAAAACAGCTAAAATTTACACAAGGAAATTACTTCTATTTTAATTTTAAATTAAGAAAGAATAAAAGAAGCTGAACAAAAATCCTAGGCAGCAATTAAAAACTGAAATTATAACAAAATAAAGTAACACTGCAGCTTTTTTAGTACTAAGATACAATGATGAATACTTACCAGCAGCTAGTATTAAGATACAGCTATAAAATACAGAATGGGATTAGATGTTCTCTCAAAACTGAAACTGGTTAATGTTTTACATCATTCTAATACATTCTAAACCTAAAAATATAATATTATACAATCCACAATAAACCAACAGGAAAAAGTACAGCCACTAAGCGGCTGGAATTTCCTATCACCATATCGAAAACATTGCGTCTGCACTGAATACCATTAGATGTACAGCTTGTCTGCAAGCTACTATGTCAGCAGCAATCATATACATAAAAAAAAACAAATACGGAAAAAAAAAATATGTGATTTCTCTTGCATGTAGAAGATCACAGTTCACATAATAGCTTGCAAACAAGTTCTACATCTAAAATTAATCAAGTCAAGAAGTTCAAAGAGAAAAAAAAGCAGTATAACAAATAAAACTACAGGTAAAAAACTAATAACCAGATAAATTAACGCTGAAGTAACCAATGTATGAGTTTTACTAGTTATACCACCACATCTATTAAAGTTATTTACTTCCTTGGACCTTTACAATTACTAAACACTATGTGAACCATTTGCATTCTGATTTTTTTTTACAAGTCAGGCTACACTAAATTACTTTCCCTGCTTAGGCACTATAGATAAAGATGTGCATTTTCAGGAAAAATTTAATATAAGTTTTTCACTTATAAAGAACAAGCATGACTATAGAAAAACATTAGTAAGCACGCTCCTCTGTTTCAGTACGTCCATGCACAGACGCAGTATACACATTAAGGCAAAGTAAAAACAGTTGCAGCCCCAACAAATATTTGAAATTAGCAAACGACACGTACATTTTACCATCAATAACTACAATTATTTAGATTTTCAAAAATAAAACAAAAAAATAAACAGATCTACTGAAACAGGGCTAATTAATATTACAAAACAAGCATGCTGATTGAACAGTCCAAAAACATGCTCGTTTTACATAAAATAAGCAAATAACTGAAAGAAAAAGAAAAATATAACACATACAATGTAAAATAACCTAAACCTATTACAAAACCACTAACAATAAACTTGAACTAAAAGTCTGTGAATATCTTCTCACAGAAAAAGTAGAATACAAAATAAAACAAAGAGAAACCTAAATAACACAAACACAACACAAAATAACACATTGTATAATAGCAATAACCCATGGCTGGGTGTGGGTAATGCTGGATTTACTCACAGTTGGGCTTTGTTTAGTCACTCGGGCTTCACCCTCTTGACCAAACCACACCAACCTAAATCCAGCATTACCCATACCCAGCAATGGGTTATTGCTATAACAGTTTCCAGCATATGAATGAGTTAAGGGCTATGAAAGGAAAACTCAGGGTATTTATCCATTTTTCTTGCAGTTAGTGTTTTCTCCATCTCTGTCATGAAAAAGCAGTTTTCAGTCTATGATGGTGAAAAATGCTTAAACACTACAGTTATTATAAATGTACTACATGAAATTTTTACCTTTATAGCTGTTAACTTTACAAGTAGTTTGTAAATCCATTTTTGCATCTTTGCAAAACACCGGTATTCTCTCTTTTTCCATCCACTAGACTTACTTGGAACTGCACAGCTACTATCTCAAAGTAGTTTAAGGGTGAAAGAAATAAAGGTTTAGTGGTTTTACACTTATACTGCCATATAAAAAAATGCAGCCAAAAGTAAAGAAACCAAAAATACTAATAGGTGAAGTATGTGCTTGCAAGACAGATAATGGGAATGTCAATAAAATTATTTTATAAAAACTTTAATGAAAGACCACTTGTCACTGAAAAGAAAATGATAGGTCATAAAAGTATTTAAATCATTCTATCTCCCCTTAAAAGAAAAATGTGAGCATGCCAGCAAGCATGACTTGTAAGCTGTGTTTAATTTACTTTCTATGAATAGCACAGACATTTTCTATTTTTTCAGCTGCCATTGAATTCATTTCCAGTGCCAAAAACTAGACAACTACAATGGATACAGATTACGGGACCATTTTCAGTGAATAGCTCCATGCATTGCCTTTAACATGATTTTGTAAAAACAGTTAACAACAGGTTCTTATGTGGTGCCAATCTGTAAAGATGACAAGGGAGAGATGAGAAAAGCTGAAAAAAAGTTTTAGTGCAAAGGATTAAGGCTATAAACTGCTAGCAAGGTTCATCCTATATTCCTGGGTTTGATTCCCTCAGTATCCATTTGCCTGCTATGTGGTCCTTAGTAGATCACTTTACCATACAGGGCTTTCCTGATCACCGCTGAAAAAAGCTGCTTGTGCTTAGTGCGTTTACCTGGGTGACAAGTAAGGTAAAAATAAATAAAAGTAAAATCAACTAGAAATGTATATTTGTAATTTTACATAAAATTTTAGTGAATACTTGAATCACTATTACAAGATAAATTAATTTAATTTCTAATAAGCTAGCAGTGTAATAGAAACTATCCATCCACACTGCTGTGGACTTTTGTAAAACTAATAAGCTGTAATGAAATCGCTGATATGCAATCATTGCCAAGTTGCCAGTTTTCTGTTACAGGCTTTGTACTGATGTAATTTTAACTCTTTCATTTCCTTTATAGGTACTCTGGGTGCAAGAGGTGTTTTCAGTATTTGTAGGAAGATTTATAAGATGGTTTCATTAACATTTCCATTTTATTGTACTTAATGTAGCAAACTATGGAACGATGAAACAAGCTTATTTCTCCACTTTTCAGAATGGAAGTACATATACAATTTGCATGTAAATGTAAATCAGTTAAGAAAAACAGACACAATACCATGCACACAGTATTCATATCAAATGATGAAAAGTAAGAAAAAAAAAGCAAACAAAAAACGTAAAATATTTATATTCGTATACTTAAATATTTTAAACAGTGGTAAAACAGCATGAAGTGACACTCTTAAAAGCTACAAAATTTCTAACCTATTCAAAAAAATCAGGAATAAAATATTGCATACTTCACATAATAGTGTTTCACATAATAAAACATAGGTTTACAGATGCCTTATTATCAATGTGTTCAGATCAAATCTTGTAGACTTACTTATTACACACCACTTCCTAATGATTCAAGAACATTAATGTTAGGAACGAAAAAGATTTTTTTTTTTAGAAGAAAGTTAGTTGGAAAACTTACAACTGACAACAAGTGCAGCAGTAATTAAAATGGCTAAGGAATAAAACATAAAACAAAATAAAACACAGCACTAAATTATAATAAATATTTATACAAGGTTATTTAAATATATTTTAGTATTTTACACACCAAATGCACATCCAAAGATTTACATGAACAGATTACCAAAAGTAGGGTCACAGAAGGCACTGCTTCATAGGGTAGTGGAGTGTAGATCTACAGAAAGGGGAACGGTATTAATTTTTTTTTTAGGATGAACTGCAAAATAGGGAAGACAAGGTGTTCAAAAAGTCTCCTTATCATGACATTCAGCTGTTTTCGTATGTGCATAAATAATTTCACAAGCATTTTATGAGACAAAAATGCAAGGAAATTAATGACATTTTACTGTTAAAAGGTATGACATGATTGCTGCCAGGTTGCTTTGGCATCTTTTATACATAAAATTAACTCTCACAACTATTCCACTATAGTGAATGAAACTTTACTAATTATTTAAAAGGCCCTATGGTTAGAAAATATGCAAAGAATGTGGAACCTTTTATAAAGGTCTTAAGAAAACTGCAAAAATCAGAGTAAGGTGTAGCCTTGTCATAAAAGTAGCACTATAAATGGTCTCTTCTATGTATAAGTAATGCAGTATTTCATCACTCTAGCCAGCGTAATGGAAACCTTGGATGCGCATTTTCAGACTTGAACCTACTCAAATGAATTACATTAGGCACAGTTAACAGCAAGGGGAATCACTCTTCAAATGCTTCCACAAGAGCAGAGTAGAAACTGCTGTCAGTTCAGTACTGGCAGGGAAGGAAGACACACAACATGCACACAAAATTTAAAATGTAAGGCAGCAGCTCAGCTTGATTCCATTTAACCTTTTAGACGAAATATGCATAAATGAACATCTATTTACTCCCAGTTTTTATGTTGCATACTAAGCTTTTACTGCTGTAAAAATACACAGCTTTAACGGTGACAGCAATCCAAATGAATGCATTATACTCTTACAAACAACTCTCTGCATAGAAGGATTAGGAAACGTTCATGTGTGACTCATGATCCCTTGCTATATTATCCCGTGACATACATTTTACATGACATTTTAGTAAGTTCAAAATATGTGTTTATGTAAGGGAAAGATTTGTATTAGTGCCCACTGTTTCAAAGCTCATTTGGTTAAATGTGGGATTACACATATGCACTCACTATTCCTTAAATAAAGCCATGCTTTACTACATGCTTCTACAGCTCATCAAAGTTTATGACAGTATCCTTGTATTGCATTACAGAATTCTATCATCTCTACAGGTAACAGAGCTCATTTTCTGTATGAATTAGGAAAAACAATACTACAATTCAGACATTTTGCATTAAGGTTGAAGGAATAGTAAACAGCTGTTAACACCATTATCTAGTACCAGTGTGTTCTGTGTCTTACACATCTGACTCTGTGTCAATTACTATTTGCACAAATAATCAGAACTTCAAAGTAACAAAACATATATGCACAGCTTTGTAATGAGTCCAGTATTTTACTGAAGTAAACTGCAGCAATGCATTAACAATTCACAGCAAGCCTCTATTAAATGCCATGGTATTAAATTAACAAATGTTAAGTGCCAGTTCTGTTAATATTGTATATTCAAAAGCAGCAAACTCTACATCTAACATACCTGAAGTCACAATGACAATGAAGCTGTTTGTTAAGTAACAAACAATAAATTCAGTTTAATATACATAAAAACTTCTCAGAGCAAATTCAAAGATATATGCTTTAGGACAAAAAGTTAAAGATTACGTTTTAACATATATAGGCACATGGTCATTTTACTCAAAAGGAGCTACACAATAAACAAGTGAAGGCAGCAGTACAGCGCAGTGTCAAGATCTCTGATTCATTGTTCTAGGGTTGAGGTTCAATCCTGAATTCTGGTCGCTGTCAATGTATTTTATCTGCAAGTCCTCCCTGTGTCTGCACTTGGTGTTGTCTAGGTATTTCAGTTCACCCCTACTTCGACAAAACATACACATACAGAAACAGTATGTATCCTTTACAGTTTTATGGTAACTGTTTGATATGTTGGGACCTGTATAGCAAGAAATGAAATACGGAAAATGAATGGCCGAAAGACTGAACTTACATAAAATAAGTCTAAGATGCCATTTCTCAGAATATTCCCTTTTCTCCGAGGTATAGCGCTCTCAGAATTGGCACATATAAGTTTGGTTTTGGTAGTGATGGGGGGGGGGGGTATGTATTTATTTTCTGGCATGTCAGCACTCTGCATTTTGAGTGCCTTAATTTCAATAGGGAACCATCATTTACCCTTACAGCCCAGTTCAGGGCCGAAAACAGTTCACTTACCCAGTTAACAAATAAATAAAATGAAAATTAAAATACATTTATTAAGTTGCAAAAAACAGTATATGGATCAAGCGGAAAATAACATTTCCAATTAATAATAATCAGGACTAGCAAGGTAACATATATGATATTAATTTAATGTTATGAGACAAAACATTTTAGAATTCAAGTAATTTAATCGGGAAGACACTATTAATTTCTCAAAAAATAACCACCGAGTAAAATGAAGTACACTATACTCTAGAAACATTTTCACACATAAATATTTTTTTATGCCTAGATTTTTATCCATTATTTGGTTATGAGGTAAGGCCTCAGGGCCTCACTGGTCAATTTTAAAAGTGATCCCAGGATGTTTGGGAGGTTTTCTAATTTGCTCGCAGATTAAAAAGACAAATCTGAGGAGAAGTGAACCCATTTCCATTTAACAGCTAGCTTCCTTAACTTACTACTTTAAACCATGACATTTTTTTGTCAGCCAAGCCGACAGTGTTATCAAGACCCCAAAACAGATACAGGGATTTTTTTTTTTTTTTTTTTACTTTACTCCCATGCAAGAGGGTTACTAAACTTGAATTCTTCTGACTGTGTGCTGCAGTAGACAAATTGGGAGCCATAACCTTTATGGTGCACACGCAAATATACATTTGTTTCCAAAACATAGCTCTTGGATGAATCAGTCCTCTAAACTAATAAATCTGGCTTCACCAACAAAATAAAAGGACTGTGTCTAGGTTTTTAAACAGCATGTGAATGTTGTACTACTAAAACAAATAATTATTTTGTCCTAGGAAATTCCCTTAATACAGGAATACAGCAACAATATTTTTCCTGAAGTTGACTGCCCTTCATGTCTTTACACATTCATGTATTTCTTCGGTAGCACAACACTTTAGAATATCTATGGTTGTGACAGCAAATACTTCCACTCAGCTAGTGCAGTTATTTAATATGCAATCAGGCAACTATATGAAAGCGCATATATATATATATATATATATATATATATATATATATACACACACACATATATATATATATGTCTTATCAAACTGAATATTTTCAGATTAAACAGTTGAGCAGTTCTAAGTTACTGAAGAGAGAACCAAATCTAAAATTTAACAGGAATAATATTAAACAGTAATAAACAGTGGCTAACTAACCACAGTTAACTCAAAGTGGCTACACTCAGTATATGTCAGTAAGCTGACCAAATCTGAGGATGCTTTTACTTTTCTGTAATGACATTTACACTGCCTAAACAAAATGAATATGTAGGCAATACAAAAGAGTATTCTTGTTGGTGCCACTTCTCTCTGAAATTATATTTATGTATATAAGCTGATAAGAGCATGAACAAAGTCTTTAAAGGGAAGAACAAATAATATGCAACATGTAAGAGGAAATGGCACTCAGATGGTTTTTACCCATTCTGCAGCAACAAGAACAAGCAGTGAACCACTTAATCTGCCAGTACACTTTCTATATAACACACACAATAAGTCAAGAAAATGAATAATATACATCTGGTTTTATAAAGACATTTTTTTCACTAAATTATCTATGAAAAGAAGTACCAATAAAAACACTTAAAACATAGAAGAGATGCCGGTATGTTCCAGCACTTAGTTTCTCAACAGCTTTTTAGTAAATAAAATAAATAAATAAAACGAAACAAACCAGATGAAGCAGTACCCGCCTGGGGGCCAGTTGCCTCTCCAGCAGCGGTAAGGCTGTTACTAGAATTGCAGTACCATTTGTTCCATTACACAACCTCCTGAAGCCTTTTACAGAGAGCTAAAACAACTGCCTGTACCAACACGACACATGGCTTTCCATCTCGACTCTTTGCTAATCCAGACGCTCCAACCATCTTTCTTTAAGATGCCATATGGCTGGCAGAAGCCTGTAGATCTAGCAGCACATCTGTTTCTTTGCTACCTTTTTTCTCTTTTTAAGAACCACAGATAAATTTTAATGTGCTAACGGCTTAAAGGAAATGTGGAAATATTTTGATGGGTTAATACTAAAGAATTTCAGCTAATTAGCCAGACAATTATCACAAAACAAACTACTCCTCAGAAAACAGTTTAATCAAATTTAAAGTAGTGAACTGCATGAATTACAACCGATCCCACCATTAAAGTAAGCTGATATTTACTTCTTATTTGATGTACAACAGAAATAAGACATTTTGAACTGCTCTTGAAGGCATGCATTATTTAGGAGGATTTTTTAAAGACAAAAACTCAAACATAAAAGACTATAAATTGCTAAGCATGTTATTGTATCAAAAAAAATGGAAAATGCAGCTGGAATTATAAGCTGCACGATTAGCGTTCTCCAGCTTTGTAACAAAAAGAAACACACAAAGGTATGCTGCCATTATTACAACAGTAATACTACAGAAAAAGCTGTAAATTCTATGTTAGTACAGTTACAAAAAAAAGAAAGAAAAGAAGAAAGGCACAGTTTTCAAGAAGGTTATAATGAATTTAAAATATTAGCTTCCATGTCCTTCCTGCTTATTTGTTTAACCCAGTGAGATTAAACAGGAGTCTTTTCAGCACTACACACAGTCGGCCTTGACTGCATTACTACTTTTCTTTCTTTTTTTTTGTGAGAGAGTTTGACTCTTAGATTTTTTTTTTCCTGTGGAAAAAATAAATGGGTTGCCTCCAATTTTGAGAAACTCACAGGTATATTTCTCTTCTGTTATACAGAAAGTAGAAAGCAATAACAGCCTACTTTAAGTTGGGCTTCACATCTTACCCTCCTGTTCCGCTTTCTAAGTTTTTTGTTTTCACCCTGAGACTGTACAAAACGAGGTGGACATTCAAAGTGTGCTATAATCACGTACAAAAGGTACATAGTACCACAGTAAACTAAAGCATAATGCCAAGTACACGGACTACGTTGACAATAAATTTAAATATAAACATTGCATATCTGCCTGTGCCTTTTACAACATGCCATGTATAACTATCACAGTAAACTTACCTTGAGAAAAGGCCTACCCCGTCCTTGTTCAATATGCAGCAAAGACTAAAGTGGCCATAACAAACTGTGAATACTAGAAAAACAGTGCAAGAGAGTGCTACAAAAGGGGACAGGGACATGAAAAAAGTGCATCTGACTGACAGGTACCGAAGCATCAGAGTTAAAAAGATAAAACAACTACTGCAATATATCGACTGTCCTAGTCTAAGTAAACGTAGTTTAATGAGTCTACTACAAACCTGTCTAAATACAGCAACACGGCAGGTGGTCAACACTAATCACAAAACAAGGAGGGAATAAAAGATACAGATTGAAGAGAAATATTCAAGTTGGTAAATTAGGAATCTCCTTTTCCTAATACATGTGCATTCTCTTCCACAAAAAAAAAATGTAATATACCACAAACTCTAGCAATCTAATCAGTGTGAATTTAGCATGTGGTGACTGGACATTAATGCCCAGTCAAGAGGTTTAGAGTCAATTGTTCAGCTCACTTGAGCTTGTATCACAGTTGCTTAAGCAGAACAGCTCAGTCTTCAATTGTTCATTATACATTTCTTGGAGACACTTATGAATGAGAAGCTGTGGCTTCTATGTGTCTTCTTGCTAGGGGGTCCAGTCTCATAGCATCCTGGAGAAAGTGGGAGACTGGCTTTACACTGCCTGTCAGTCAGTAAGTGACCTTTCTCCAAAGCATAGCAACCTTGACATTAGAATAATAATGTTTCAGAAGTGGGGTGAAAAGTGCTTGCCTCTTGCAAAAATGACAAAGTACGTATGACACAACTTTCTGTGTATGTTTGAGCTTGGACAATACAAACAAATATTGCTGAGCTTTTGTCAGAGAAACACAGTGTTTTAAGAAGACATAGTAGAAACAATTTAACCTTCTGCAGGAGCACCATGAATATATAGACTCAAACATAATACATGTCAGGGCAGAGCTGGCATAATAGTTAAGTCTTTACCTTACATACACATGATACAGGGTTCAATTCTGAATTCCATTTATTGAATAGACTTGTAAGAGTTTGCAGACTGATAGTCTAGTGTTTGCCTAGGGACCTTTATAAATATAGCTTATATAGTATCATTGTACAGTTCAGCAAGAAAATAGAAAAATGAGAAAGTGTGACACCAACAAAAGAATTAACTTTTCAAGAACTATGTACAGTGCATGGAACAGTATGATTATGCTCTGAAATCAAGAAAAAGACACACTTGTTAAGTGCATCTCTAGCATACGACCTGATCTGTAACAGCACTAGAGAGTGATTAACAAAAGCTTTTTAAGCACTTCCAAGTAGTGTTAAAATTTGGCCTCATGCTAGTGACTAATACCAGACATAATCGGACAGCAAGCAGCAGCGACAGAAGGTAAAATAGATTTTAAAAGCTGTTACAACTTAAATCTGTCAAACTTATAAAAGAGTGTGGCAAAACTAAGTGTCTAACAGCTTTGAAAGTCATTACGTTTGTTTCTGCCTACTGCAGTGCTAAGTGGTTTACCGGCTTTCAAAGGCTTTGAATGCCAGTAAAACATTTTTTTTTTTTTTTATAACTGGTGCACAGTAGAGCACTACAAAGAATTAACTATCAGGTCTCAGATCATAGCCCTTTATTTTGTAATCTTAACTAGGATACTAAGATTCACCTCTCAAGTGTTGCTCTCAAGGTGAATTTCTTGCCACCCATATGTTTCAAATATGCAATAAGCTGGTTGTAATGGGAGACCCAATCATAAGTCTCTGTCTTCTACAGCCCAGTACTTAAAAACTAGAATTGCTGTGACCACTCTACTGAAATTTTGGGATCCAATAAATGGCCAGCTCTAGCACAAAGTACATTTTGCAGCTTGAAAAAGAAACTATTATAACATTAAACTAACAAACTACTTGCTTCCTAGTCAAAAGTGACACAGGAGGACTCTGAAAACTAAAAAGAAAATGTAGGTAACAGAATGAAAGCATACTATGCTTACTGCTTGAATAAAACAGTTATTTTTTTACCAGGTTAGTACAAGAAGACACATACATATCAAGTTTAAGGGTAACCTGGACCAAAAGACAGGAAATCAGAAATTTAACCCGGTCTGGCACCTATGTCTCTAATGGACAGAGGCAGCCTGTAAATGACGCACACTGACTTACATATACTCCGTCAAATAACACCAAGGGCTCAAAAAATGTGTGGGATACATTTGGGATGTGTGGCAAGGTTTATAAAGGCCCCAGTGGTCATTAGCCTAGAATCCACCTATGAGGTGCTCCTCCTAGAGACATAAGCAGCAATGTTGAACTAATTAAGGATTTTAGACAATATACGCACTTTAGATTAGGGAAATGAACATTACAATAAAAATTTCAAAATATCTGAAAACCCACAGACGTATTATTCTCCATAACAGAAATGTTCAAAGTTTCTTTGTGATATTCATTATTCAAACCATGACTGATTTGGAAAACAGTAACTGCTCAGGCCCATTTAACTATACTAGATAGTGCAACCTTGCTATTATTTGTTAGCCAGGAATGTCTGATATAAAACATCCATTTCTAGTGGACTCCAGAGGAGAACAGCTCCAAAAAATGAAAACAAAAACGGCTTACATAAGTACTACATGAATAATATAAGTTTCATGTTATGTTGTTGTTTGTCTTTCGGCTTTTTCCCGGTAAGGGGTCGCCACAGCAGAACTCCGGTCCGCAAATGATTGGCAGTAGATTTTTACAAAATGCCGAGGTACCAGCTCGACGCCCAACCTTCAACGAAGGCACGCCCATTTACGTACGCATGTCTTTCGAACGCTACCCAACTCCAGGGAGGACATGCAGACTCCACACAGAAGGCACTCCCAAGCCAAGCAGAGAATCGAACAGGAGAACCTCTTGCTGTGAGGTAACAATGCTATCGCTGTACCCATAGCCGGCCTTAGGCATAGGCCAACTAGGTGGCTGCCTAGGGTGCCGCTTTAGCAGGGGTGCTTTTCCAGTATTTATTTGGTGTAGGTAGACCAGGAAGGGGGCACCTGGATGGTGGGGGAGGGCGCCTTGGAGCCCTTTTGCCTAGGGCACCAGCTGACCTAAGGCCGCTGCTGCCTGTACCACCGTGGAAATAAATAAGTTTCATGCTATGTAAAAACAAAAAAAAAAGAGAGACACATTAACTGATTTTAACATAAAAAGAAACAAATGATGCAAGTAATATACAGACAACATAATCTATAAACAGAACTTTAAATTGGCTATAGCTAGAAGCCTGTAGTGAAAAGACAACAAAGATACTGTAAACCCATCTATAAAAGCATCAGAAAAGATGAGAAACCTGAAGTAAGTACTGTGGACTGGAACACAAACAGTATAAGAAAATACAGTAGTGTGATATAGTCAATACACCAGCAGATTTTTGAGAGATCTTTGCAGTGGAACAACAAAAGTTTATCCTCTTACTTTTGCCCATGTATCAGCACGCTGCTTTTTTCCCCTGGAGTACCTATGCTTTCCCAATATGGCATTAACATCAGTGGCTTGCTCCTGTGTGAGGTTGTGTGTGTGTGTGTATCTATAGCAATGTCTTTCTATCTGTGTGTGTGTGTGTGTGTGTGTGTGTGTGTGTGTGTGTGTGTGTGTGTGTGTGTGTATCTATAGCAATGTCTTTCTATCTGTGTGTGTGTGTGTGTGTGTGTGTGTGTGTGTGTGTGTGTGTGTGTGTCTCATTTTTATCTGTGTGTGTCAATCTCATTTTCTTTCTTCATATCTCTGTGTGTGTGTGTGTGTGTGTATATATGTGGGTGTGTCTGCGTATGAAAATGTGTAAATCTGTCTAGCACCTTCTTTTTCTCCAATTAGAATTACACTAATTTTAAGTAATAGTTGAATTCCTGAAGTGCAACTATAATACAGTTATACCAAACAGAATGGGTCAGCACAGATGGAATGTAGGCATTCATGTTACTTTGAGAATTTCTCTGTTGAAGAACAGGCATTAGTACTGCCAGCACACTGAACACACACTTTTGATTCTGGGAAGATGAGAGGACTATGGTTCTAGCTCCACACCAGGCACTTGGATTCACACAACAATGCATCAACATATCCCTTCACCCAAAAATTCTTATACCACATCATAATACTATACTATACTTAATCACATAATAGGACTAGTGTCCTAGCCACATTTTCCCTGTCTGAATAAATACCACCTCCATTCTTCCTGAAAATAGGCAGGAAGCCTAAACAGACTACCACAGCTAGCAAAAAGTAAATACATAAATAAAATAAATACTGTTTTTATATATATAACTACTATACGAGTTTAAGGAATCCTGAAGCAATATAACAATTAAGCAGATTTTCTAACATGCCAATTTTAACCAGGACTATGTTGCTGCACTGGTATGAAAGAATATTTTTCAGAACATCCCTTTGAGATAAAACACAGCTGTGACACTGAATCATTGTCCAGCTTTTTAGTGACCATGTGGACACAAAACTTACTGGCTGACTCATATGACTTTACAGGAAATGGTGTTAGAGAGGGCTGCAGACAGAGTACACTGTACCACTCTGATAAAGTCTGTTTTGTTACTTCAAGTTTTTATCTTCCTGGCATGAGTGATACAAACAAAAAACAACTAATGTGTTTGCCTGAAGACTTTTGTCCAAGCTATTAAGCATCTGAGCTGTCTTTAAAAAGCCAGTGAACGCAACAATCTCTATTGTTCATTCTATTACTGGGGACAAATGGCAGCTGAATGTACTGGATAAGTTGGAAGCTGTACTGCATTCTTCATGAATATATTCTTAGGAAGTCTCAGTCTAAACGGAAAGTAATTTAAGATTTTTGCAAGTCAAGGCATGCAACTCGGATATCTTCCTTCTAGAAATAATGGCTACCAAGAAAACAGTTTTTCAGGCTAGAAACATCAAGCCTACCATGTTGGTTTGAAAGAGTCAAGGGTTAATTTTGCATCCTAAAATGGCTAGCATTAGGGTGTGGCTTTGAACATCAGTATAAACCATGTTTAAAGAAGAGTCTAATCAGTGAATTAACACAGTGAAGCAGGCATTAAGAGAGCAGGCAGAAATGTCTGAGACTGTACAAATGCCTAGACTGCGGAAATGATGTATTCCAGTAAGAGCCCTGGTGAAAATATAAAGACATCTTGCACTTCTTATTTTGGTATGCGTGCACGCACACACACGCATGCAAACACACACACAGTCAGCAGCACCAGTCAAAGCAAGCAACAGCAGACACTTTGGACTCTTCTCCCAGCCAGATAATTGGTATCTGCAGTGAGTAACACATATCCCTAAATTATACCATATGAAGTCCAAAATGAACCCTATTCTCCTTTCTGGATTTTACCTGCCACAACTTGATTTAAGAGCTGTACGTCAGTTAATCTCCTCATCTTAGCCTTCCACCCTTTACTCCCTTAGCTTTCTCTGGCCTCTCTCTCTCAGATTCTGACAAATATGGATGGACAATTCCTACAGGTTCTCCTGCCAGTCTGGTTGATATAGCCATCCTGAGACAGTGTAGAAACTGTCTCATGTACATGGGCTACCCTCTACTACTGATCAACAAAAAACAATACAGAAGGAAGAAAGAAACAGGCTGTAAAACAACATTCAAAATGGAATAACCAATTGATTAAGCACTTTCATCAGAACAAACTGACTTCCTCAGAATCTGGTATACATAATACAAATTCACCCTTTTAAAAGCCCCGTCTATCTAGTCACATGGCATTAAACCAATAAAAACTCACATTTAAACCAATATTAACTGCTAATCTATACCCCTTAATAAAAAAATATATAAAAAATACACATAATATACAAAAATCATATCTTGTATGACAAAAGTCTCAGAGTACTAGCAATGGAATTTTGTTTTTTTACAGCCAGTTTCTTTCTTCCTTGTGTACTGGTTTTTGTTGATCAGTCTTTGAGGTTCTTAGTTTGCTGTTTCGTGAACACTCTACTACTACCACCTAGGAACATAATTTGTGAGAGATGCAATTGCATTAAGAACCTAGAGTCTATGCTCACTCCCTCACGAGCCAGTATATCTGGCACTGAGAAGGTTGTGAACACAAACACCACACCTCAAATACCACCCACACCTACACAACACACACACCCACATATGCGGAGGTCCTCAACAAAAACATACCCAAACAAGAGAGACCTCTGAGGCAAAAACACACACAAACTCCACATCCCACCCCACTTCACACACAGTCCGCACATCTGTGTCTCAAAGCCACTAAGGCCTAACCACAAACCCAGCATATTAGTCATAGGAGACTCCATAGAAAAACACAGGCTGGACAGAAAGTCATGGTTTGTTGTTTGTCAGGTGCCAGAATCTGCCATATCACATATGCACTCAAGTCTCTCAACAACAGGTATTGTTATGACTCTGTCATAGTCCATGCTGGTGTGAATGATTTGAGATGTACCCCCCCCCCCCCGGACTATCCAGACTACGTGAAGAAAGACACTATCGAGCTCACAAAATGTGTATCCCAGGCAGGTATGTCCCTAGCCTTAAGCAGCATTCTACCATCACCCAGAATGATGCTTCAATACAAACAGAAAATGAATGACTAACAACTGGCTTAGTTTCTAGTGTCATTCCAAGGGGATCCAGTACCTGACAGCCTGGGAAGACATAATTGACAGACCACAATGCTTTGCCAGAGATGGCCTGCATTTGTCTCCCTTGGGCTTCAGGCTTCTGGCAAAGGCTCTTGCCTCCCCCATAGTGCCTTTTTTAGGCAATGCAATGAAGTCAAAACTACCAACATGAAAAGTTCATCAAAACGTAAATTAAAGGTCATGCTGCTAAACTCTAGGACTCTAAATATGAAACTGCACTCATTGCAAGCATTCTTAACCCTGGTAGATGCTGACATTTGTGTAGTCACAGAAACCTGCAGAGAGCACCCCAGCCATACCAGGTTACTCATCCTATCATACATTCGGACCCCAAACCGTGGGCAGCAAAGCAAAAGGGATGGAGTTTCAATATATATTAAAGACACACACACCTCCAGGCTGGTCAAACAGTATGATGCACAGGAGACAATCTAAGTGCAGTTAACCATTGACAAGACTCCTATTCAAATCATAGCTAGCTACAGGCCCCCAACTTTGACTCAAGATGCCCACTCCACCTATCTGGACCTTTTTGAATCTATCAAGATTCAACCCTTTACTCTGATCCTGGGTGACTAACTATCCAACCATTGCTTGGAAGAACTACTCATGCCAAAACATAAATGCCCAAAGATTCTTTGATTTTGTCAATGTAAATGCCTTCGACCAGTTGGTTGACACCCCCACAAGAGATGATAACATCTTGGACTTGCTATTAACCAACATGCGTAACCACTGCAGCATCCCTACAGTGTCATCCTCCCTGGTAAGATCCGACCACAAAGAGGTCACTTTTGAAGTCACCATCTCCCCCCCCACCCCCTTTGCTATAGTCAAACATAAAAACTTCTCCAAAGCTGATTACAGCCTCCTGAGAGAAGGCATAAACAGCTTCATATCCCCCTCCCCCTCCATAGGAACTGGCACAAATTTCCAAACCTACACCAAAGTACTATATGAGCATTTATATAGCTGCATGGAATCAGAAATACCTAATAGGACAAAAATCCTCCTCCTCAAGGAAGAGTAAACCTGGCTGGTGGACATCTGCAATAAATAAATTCTATAACAAAAGGAAAAAAAAATTGCTGTGCAGGACCAAGAACAAGCAGGTGCCTAATTGAAAACAATCTCTCCTTAGCCTGAACAAGCAGATAACAGCACTAGTGAAATCCTCCAAAGCAAACTTGGGAGTCCAAACTGGCCGCATCTACTAATTATAAGGCCTTCTTCACATATGTCCACAATCTTAAAGGAAGTACTCAGATCTGCTCAGAATTGGTGGTCAAGGACACCACATACACAAACGCTGTAGATACACAGCCAACCTGCAGGCAGAACAGGTTCAGTGAAAACTTCACTCCTCTACCTCCCCCATCAGTAAATCAGGACATCCCCAGCAAATGCCCCCCTCCCCTTATCTTTAGGGAGCAAGTCAGCACTGCTGTCTCAAAGGCAAAAAATACAGCCTCCATGGGAACCGATAACATCCCAGGCTGCATCCTACATGAACTCAGGTAGGAACTTACGGCATGATTAGGCACCCTATTCAATCAAAGCCTGAGTACCGGCTTCAGCTCAGCCAAATGGAGGACAGCCACTGTCATCCCTTTGCACAAAGGTGTTGCATCCATGCGTCCACCGATCCAGGTAATTATAGACCTATCAACCTAACTAGCCTTATCTGCAAGGCCATGGAACAGATTATCAAGGACCTCATTAACAAGGACATTGGCAGCCTCCAAACACTCGATCCCACACAGTTTGGTTTCATTAAGGGGAGGTCATGCCTGTTAAATTTGGTTGACTTCTTTGAGACGGTCACCAAAGCCATGAACGAGGTGAAGATGGTGCACACTGCCTACCTTGATATGGCCAAAGCTTTCAATACTATTCCCCACTCAGGTATAATAGATAAACTCTCTCAATTACACATCAATCCGTATGTTACCAGATGGGTAGCAAACTGGTTCACTGATAGAACCCACCTAGTCAAAATTGGGGAAGACACCTCAAGCAGTAGACCCATAATGAGCGATGTACCCCAGGGATTGGTCTTGGGCCTCTGTTGTTTTGATATACTTTTCTGAGGTGCAGGCCAAAACCAGTTGCCTATGGCTGACCATGTTTGCAGATGACTGCAAGCTAGGTGCTGTCATCAGTTCCCCAGTGATGTGGACATCCTTCAAGAGGGTCTCACCCACACAAATTACTGCTGCCAGAAACATAGCCTCAGACTGAAAGCCAAAAAATGCATCTCCCCTTTGAGGAGAGTGACATCCCCACAAATTATCACATGAATAACAACGTCCTAAGCACACAGTCAGTAGTGAGGGACTTTGGCACCCAGGTTAATAGCAAACTGACTTTTGACCACCATATTGCCTCCATTGTATGGACAGCTTTCTATATGGCCCACCTTATTAAGAAGGGTATCTCATCCAGGGACAAGGAGGTCAAAACATCCCTGCATTCTTCTCTTATAACACCCATTATTGAGTACAAAGCCCCTTTCGGCATGTACCTCACAAAGCACATGCAGCAGCTGGAGTGACCACAGACATTTCTCACCAGGAGAATTCAGCGCCTCAAACATCGACCCTGCACAGATAGGCTAAAAGCCCTATCCCTCTACTCAGTCTCATACAGACTCCTCGGAAGTGACCTCTGTCTAGCATACAAAGCAATCTCAGATCCTGCCTTGATGGGACTGCTGCATATCTGCAAGTAAACTCCACTCAAGTAACCCACAAGTGCAACCTCAACCTAGTCTGTGACATCATTAGGAATTGTTGGCGGGACAGATTTGTGTCCTAGAGACTCCCTCTTCTGTGGAATAGACTCCCTCTCCATGTCAATCAGAGTACCTCATTAACCCTTTTTAAGCGCAACCTGGATAACTGAATGGGGAACCGAAAATACATCCCTGGGATTCTACCTGTGTCTCTGCTGGACAGGAGCATCGAGTGCTGACTTGTCAGAGCATGGGCTAATTCTTTGCTAGGCTTGTAAGGGCCTCAGGGCCAATACCCTAGTAACTTCCTATTATCTCATTCCATGATTTTCATTCCCATTCTTCTATTTGCCTGAGGAGCAGATGCAGTTGTGTGAAGGAAAAAGACTTGCATTTTAACTAGCGCAAGTTTGACATTGTGAGCTTAAGAATGGAGTGAAAATGGTGGCTGAAAGTATCGGCATGAGAAGCAAGCAAAACATTTTTTGTAAATATTTGGTGTGGTTGACAGTTCACTGTGATCTGCCTAATATGGCAGAGGGGTACTCAGCTCAGTTTGTGATCATCATGCATTTCTTACAATCCTAAAAAAAGGTGAGAATGTGTCAGAACCAAGCAGACCAATTTGTTTCAGCCAAACTTTAAAAATCTTGTTGCCTGGCTCCAATACATGTACTGGCATTACACTTACATTTATTCTGTGGATGTCCATTTATTATTATTCTTGTTTGTATTCACTCGAAGCAACGTAATGGAGAGGCAGTAGAAGCACAGGGACTTTTTAGGTTGCAGTGTGGGGCAGAAAATTGCAGAGAGAAGCAAACTTTGGTGCTTGTATGAGGCTGAACTTACATGAAAAAAAACAATAAAAGCAGACAACATGGTTGCAGGGAAGTGGGTACAATAAACGGTGAGGTACTAGGATGGCTAAGGAGTCTTGAATGAGCCACAATAGTGGCAGGAATACAATAGAGGAAACCAGAATGGAACAGAGTAGTAAAGTACTTGTACAGAGGTTGAAGGGAATGGTGAAGAAATATGGAAGTATGGGATGTAGAACAAGAGTGGAGACATGGCCAGAGTATAAATAAGCAGCAGAGGGAGATGAAAGATAATCTGTGAGTGTAGCACAAGGGATTAAATCAATATGTTGATTATGAGCGTCATCCTGTAGTCTTGGGTTTAACTCCCTTAGTCTATATTTGCCTACTCTAGAATAAATCACTTAACCTAGCAGTGTTCATAGATCATTCCTTAAAAGAGGCACTTGGAGTCAGTACAACTACATAATTAACAAAAATAACACAATGCAAACTAGAGGCAAGAAAACACAAAAGTGGGAGCATACCTCTCAACCTGGAAACATCAAAAATCTGGACAAGTCCCATGAAAAATAGGTACAAATCTGTACACTGATTAACATAAAATGTGCATACATAAATATGTAACCCCACCCACTCCAATGGAATTGTGGGATACCACCTTTCAAAATGCAAACTGAAGAACAGACAACCAAAATATGAAACCAGCGTCCCCAGCCATTCCAGCATCCCATTACCTGGCTATTTCACACAATTTACCATAAACACTAATGTGTGAATACTGCTTTACTTCTATAATGATTTGTATTTTATTTTTACATTTTATAGCACAATGCACAAACATTAATAGACATCTGTTAATTAAACAAAGCAATACTGTCTCACAATGAAAACAGACTTGGCATTAAAACTTCTCTGCCCTTGAAACTCACATTTATTAAAACAGCATTAAAACCTAGACCACATCCAAAGAAAATGCATGGTGGATAAATATTACCTTTGGACTGTTTTCAATCATTGGCCCCTTGCATACAAAACAAGAAACATCACGTGTTCTTTGATACACCTTCCTGACTTTATTAAATTATATTCCTTGTACAATACAGCACACTTGTTAGAGTGCATTTTAAATTTATTGTTTGAAAATTTTTCCAGTAGGCAATGAAACAAAATGCATGAACCAATAATGACAAAACTGCCCAAGTCAGAACATTTCCATCATAAAAGTCTACTTCCACACCCATCCTCACAATATATATTATATTCACTACTTCTAGTTTAATTGGTTTAGATTCTGACTTCCATTTTCTAGTAATAGCTTTTTGGCAGCCATCATTATTAGACACAGCAAGGCCATATCATGCATAGGCAATTCCGATTCTGTTTGGAAAAAAATTGCTCCTAGGGATATAACACCTTATAACTACAGATAAAAGGCATCACCAAATGTGCTCCACATAGGAACTTTACTTGGTATGAATTATTTTCACAATATATGCTTTAAAATGACTAATTTGTGAACAATTACTAACAAAAAGGGCAAGCTTAAATATAAAGTGAGTATTGAAAATTGAATAAACTGGAATGTGTCTGGGAAAGCCACCGCAAACAGGTTATGGTGAAGTACTTACACATAAAGACATAGAACCATATCAGAATTACTGTCTCTGGTAAGAAAATACAGGGCAATGTGATAATTCAAACCACAGCATTCAACTTGTTTGCTCAAGAATCAGGAACAAGGCTAAAAATAGCAGGTAACTGAGGCCCAACATAAGGAACAGATTTTTAAATATTATTTTAATTCACTTAGGAAGTAAATAGAACAGCAGAATTTACATATCTGTTTACAAGGTATGAAATTCTGACATTATTAACTGACTATAATCCTCAAGAATCAGGAACAAAGCTAAAAATAGCAGGTAACTGAGGCCCAACATAAGGAACAGATTTTTAAATATTACTTTAATTCACTTAGGAAGTAAATAGAACAGCAGAATTTACATATCTATTTACAAAGTATGAAATTTTTATTACTGATATTATTAACTGATTATAATCCTCAAAATCTGTATGGAGGACAGGCTCACAGCAGATCACTAACTAAATACATCCACATAGGCATTCAGGAGGATAATGTGACAGGTACAATCTGTTCAATAATGGACAGACACTAAGCACAACCAGCCATCAATAACGATGGACACTTTCATTCTGTTCAAGTGCAACCAGCCAGAAAATAACGGCTTGCCTCACAACCAGCCAGAAAATGCAGCAACCAAAGAAAATGACACATGCACCCTTCTAAAAAACTAAGAATCCATCCTACCCTTCTGAATGTCTCAAGCCAGGAGCCAGGCAGAAATCCGAGAAAATACAGCAGTGAATGCAAGTCCCGTATATCACAAGCAGCATTATGTTCACTCAAACTAACGGCTGCCAACATAAGTGCAGCCAAAAGATTTCCCCGCTCTCCATTTGAACAGTCGGAATGCAAGCTGAATTCCGATAGGCTGGTAGCCCCGGCAGAGCTGGCGTCATCACGTACATGATGACGTCAGCTTAAAAAGGGGGAAAAATAAAAAGCTGAGAAAAACTCAGCAATGAAGGGGTGCCACTCGGGAATCGTGGCACTCCATTAATTGGACCCCAACACTCGGTAAAAACTGAGTGATTCGGGACGGTCGGGGAGTATGACTAAAAGGTGGCAGAAAAGAAACACAGATGTTCAGTACTCCTACAGTTATGGATGCAGAAGTTACCCAGTACAACCTTTTTTAAAGAATGATAGGGGACAGAATTTCTATGTAGACCTGACAAAGGCATGCTTTAGATACGGGGAAAATGAGAATATAGGCATTAGTTATGGAGTACTTGCTGATTTGCAGACTGCAGAAAAGCAATCAGGTTCACAATAAAAATGAATCCAGAACCACTTATTTCTTCTTCTTCTTTTGGCTGCCCCCGTTAGGGGTCACCACAGTGGATCATCTGTTTCCATTACTTCCTGTCCTCTGCATTTTGCTCAGTCACATCAATCACCTGCATGTCCTCTCTCACCATATCCATAAACCTTATCTTAGGCCTTCTTCTTTTCCTATTACCTGGCAACCTCATCCTTAGCATCTTTTTCCCAATATACTCTGCATCCCTCCTCAGCACATGTCCAAACCAACGTAATCTTGCCTCTCTGGCTTTGTCCCCAAACCTTCCAACCTGGGCTGACCCTCTAATATACTTATTCCTAATCCTGTCCACCCTTGTCACACCCAATGCAAATCTTAACATCTTTAACTCTCCCACGTCCAGCTCTGACTCCTGCCTTTTTGTCAGTGCCACTGTCTCCAACCCATATAACATAGCTGGTCTCATTACCCTCTTGTAGACCTTCCCCTTTCACTCTTACTGGTACTAGTCTGTCACAAATCACTCCTGACACTCTTCTCCACCCACTCCATCCTGCCTGTACCCTCTTCTTCAGCTCTCTTCCACACTCACCATTACTCTGAACAGCTGATCCCAAGTATTTAAACTCATCCACCTTCGCCACCTCTACTCCCTGCATCCTCACCATTCCTCTATCCTCCCTCTCATTCACACACATATATTCTTAATCCTGCTGACCTTCATTCCTCTTCTCTCTAGAGCATATCTCCACCTCTCCAGGGACGACTACACCTGTTCCCTACACTCACTACAGATCACAATGTCATCTGCAAACATCATAGTCCACGGGGATTTCCGTCTGATCTCATCTGTCAACCTGTCCATCACCATTGCAAATAAGAAAGGGCTCAGAGCTGATCCTTGATGTAATTCCACCTCCACCTTAAACGCATCCGTCACTCCTACCACAGATCTCACCGCTGTCACACTACCCTCATACATATCCTGTACCTCTCTTACATACTTCTCTGACACTCCCAACGTCCTCATACAATACCACAACTCCTCTCTAGGCACCCTGTCATATGCTTTCTCCAAATCCACAAAGACACAATGCAACTCCTCCTGACCTTCTCTGTACTTCTCCATCAACACTCTCAGAGCAAACATCGCATCTGTAGTGCTCTTTATTGGCATGAAACCATACTGGTGATCACTAATCATCACCTCCCTTCTTAATCTAGCTTCCACTACTCTTTCCCATAATGTCATGTTGTGACTGATCAATTTAATCCCTCTGTAGTTACTACAGCTCTGCACATCACCCTTATTCTTAAAAATCGGTACCAAAACACTTTTTCTCCATTCCTCAGGCATCCTCTCATTTTCTAAGATTTCTTTAAACAATCTAGTTAAAAACTCCACTGCCATTTCACCTAAACACCTCCATGTTCCACAGGTATGTCATCTGGACCAACAGCATTTCCATTTTTCATCCTCTTCATAGCTATCCTTACTTCCTCCTTGCTAATCCATTGCACTTTATGATTCACTATCCGCACATCATCCAACCTTCTCTCCCTCTCATTCTCTTTAATCATCAGCCCCTCAAAGTGCTCTTTCCATCTGCTCAACACACTCTCCTCGCTTGTGAGTACGTTTCCCTCTTTATCCTTTATCACCCTTACCTGCTGCACATCTTTACTAGCTCAGTCCCTCTGTCTAGCCAATCAATACAGGTCCTTTTCTCTCTCCTTAGTGTCCAACCTTTCATACAACTCTTCATATGCCTTTTCCTTAGCCTTTGCCACCTCTCTCTTTGCCATGCACCACATCTCCTTATACTCCTGTCTACTTTCTTCATCTCTCTAACAATCCCACTTCTTCTTCTCCAACCTCTTTCTCTGTATACTCTCCTGTACTTCCTCATTCCACCACCAGGTCTCCTTGTCCTCCTTCCTCTGTCCAGATGTCATACCAAGCACCTTTCTAGTCATCTCCCTTACTAGCTCTGCTGTAGTTACCCCAGCTATTTGGTAACTCTTCACTGCCACCCAGTGCCTGTCTTAACTCTTCCCTGAACTCCACCTCATAATTACCCTTTTTCAGTTTTCACCATTTGTTCCTTGGTGCTGCCCTCAAACTCCTCCTCCTCTTCTTGATCACCAATGTCATCCTACAAACCACCATCCTATGCTGCCCAACTACACTTTCCCCTACCACCACTTTACAGTCTCCAATCTCCTTCAGACTGGCCCTTCTACATAAAATACAATCCCCCTATGTGCATCTCCTTCCACTCTTGTATGCCTGTATGCTTCTATGTTCCTCCCTCTTGTTAAAATACGTATCCACCACAGCCATGTCCATCCTTTTCGCAAAATCCACTACCATCTGACCTTCTGCATTCCTTTGTTTAACACCATACCTACCCATCACTTCCTCATCCCCTCTCTTCCCTTCACCAACATGCCCATTGAAATCTGCTCCAATCACCACTCTCTCAACCTTGGGTACAGTGATCACCACATCATCCATCTCACTCCAAATTTTTCTTGCTCATCCATCGCACACCCAACTTGTGGAGCATATGCACTAACAACATTCATCATTACACTGTCAATTTCAAGCTTCATAAACATCACTCTATCAGACACTCTTTTCACCTCCAAAACACTGTTCCTTCAGGATAACACCTACGCCATTTCTCCTCCCATCCACACCATGATAAAACAATTTGAACCCACCTCCGATACACCTAGCTGTGCTCCCCTTCCATCTGGGCTCTTGCATACACAATGTACAAGCCTTCCTTCTGTTCATCATATCAGCTAGCTCTCTCCCTATACCAGTTATACTGCCAACATTCAAAGTTCCGAACCTCACTACCACAGTCCTAGCCTTTACCTGCCTTCGGGCATGCCTTCCCCCTCTTCTCCTCCTTCGGCCAACAGTAGCCAAATTTCTGCCAGCACCCTGTTGGCCAACAGTACTGGTGGCGGTCATTGTTAACTCGGGCCTCGACCTATCCGGTATGTATTTCTGTACTGTTGTCCGCATGTATGACTTGGCAAAATTTTACGCCGGATGCCCTTCCTGATGCAACCCTCCCCATTTATCCGGGCTTGGGACTGGCACAAAGAAATGCACTGGCTTGTACATCCCCAGTAACTGGGTTATTTAAACCTCTTAAATGCCAGGCATTTGCACAACGTGTGATCCAGGAATACTTGCTCTTTTGGGATATTTTGCAACTTGTACATAAATGTCTATCGCCAAAATGGTTCAACATTTTTTAATTAAATTTTTAGGAAATGTTGCTACCCATAATTATATATAAAATACCATTAGACTGGGCTCCTATAATCAAAATCAAACACAAATTGCAACTTGAATTTTGGTGGTAAAATTATTTTTGTCATTTTTATGGATTAACATATTTTATACAGAAAGAAGCTCAGTTACACACGTCTGTTAGCAAAAGATCATGTCTACCAATGTGGTCTAGACCTTAACCATGGCTCTCCTTTAAAGAAGTGAAGGTGGATATCTTTTTTGGAGGAGTGGGAGGCAGGCTGTTTGAGAAAGCACAGGGCAACAAGATCAATATTGAATTATCAAGGTAATTTAGATCCTAAACCTAGCCCTCCTTTACAGGGGTGGAAGGAAAAGATCACTGTTGAATAGTCATTATATAGATTGTCTAGTAGCAATGCATGATCAGTAAACTGAAATACATGATTATTGTCACTATTCCTTTTATTTTCTTCATAACTGAACACTGGATGAGTATAAAGAAGATGTCTCTTCTGGCAGCAGAGGTGAGGAGGCATGCTGTGTATATGACCGCAACAAGATAAAATATTTGATGTGACCATTTGCTCTTTTACTTTCATCCTTATCTATCATTGTTGGGGTACACAGCAGGTGGCTATCTTTTGAGGGAAGCTGTAAATGTAGCATTATAAATTATGTTTTACTATATATTCTGCACTTTAATTATGTGCTTGTTGGACTTCATATGTCACGTTTATATATTTTATTGTTTCTTCCTTTATTTACGTCTTCAAGTACCCTATAAGCTAGCTACTCTTTCTAGATTGTGTCCTAGCAAGAAAAGGAATATGGAGACAGTACTGCTGATAAATGCATCTTTAATGAGATTCTATTTGTTCCATGTTCAAATGGAACAAATAGAACAAAACAAGAGAATATTTTGGGTACAGAGCAAGAAAGTGACTGCAGTCTTTGACAGTCAGGCCACAATGAAACTTGCTTTCATTTTGCTTTGCATGACTTGCTAATAGTGAGCTTTGAACCTTTCTTACAACCTGTTAAAAATACTGTCTAAAAAAAACAATACTTCAATTTATAAGAGACAGTCCAAATAATGAGGTTAGAGAGTTAAGACTGTAATGAAACACTATGCACTTCTGGTGAGTGAGGAAGGTTTAAAGTATGAAAAAGAGAGATAAGAAAGATATCGGTGTTCAGCAATGAGGCTATTCAAGCCTTCTGTGGTTATTCACGACACAAAATACATACTTCAAGTTGGCTGTCAACTGGAAGCAGAATTAATCTATCCAGTAGACTCCTGGAAATGGTGTTCTAAAACCAAACAGTAGTGTTAGAGCATTTCTATAGGTTACAAACAGATGCATCTTTGGGATTCCCCTACAAAGATATCAAGTAAAGAAAAAATCTCTTGCCCATTTGTAAGCACTGTTGAGTTATTGCTGAGATTGCTGCCCAAGATACTGTGCATGTCTGATCAAAATAGCTTGTAATTTAAAGTGTTTTATATGGTACAATCCCAGAGTATCATTTTTTCCTGAAGAGTGATTAAAAGGGATATCTCAAAATTACTGAATTATCACAGTGAAGTACTATTGTGTGCCTGAATCCGTATCCTTTCTGGTTAAAACAACATATCCCTTTATCCATAACATCTTATACTACATCATAAATTTACTAGTGTCCTGGCCAAACTTCTGCCTCTCTATGTAAATACCACCTCTAGTCTTCCTGAAAGGAGACTAAAGACCTGGACAAATTAACCCAGCTGGTAAAAAAGTAAATATATAAATAACATGAATACTTTTATGATGAATCCCTCATGTAACTAATACCTATTTTAAGAACTCCTGCAGCAATACACAGATATGCAACTTTTTCTAACAGTGTGCCAGTTCTAACTAGGAATATGCTGGTGTACAGAAATGAAAGAATATTTTGCAGTATATCTGATTTTGTTTCTAAATTTTTGAAAGTACGGGAACCATTCACTGCATCTTTAATTTGCTCAGCAGTTATTTTTTTTCTTTTTAATCTTGTGTACAAGCTACCTATGCCCTTAGATTCTCTTAAATCCTGGAAATGTGTCCCTAGCCATAAACAGAACAAGAGCTGTGGAGAAAAGTTGCAGAGTAACTATTGAAAGAACCTGCTCAATGTTTTCTTGGATTATCCACTACATCTCTGTACTGGATTCAAAATATACATTTACAGCCACAACTTTGTTTTCATTTACTTTAGTTATTCATTAGCTTGGTAAACCCACTAAGCGCTAGTACCTCTTTTTTTAGGAGTAACTTGGAAACACTGGTTGGACAAGTAACTTGTTCAGAGTTGCTGAGTAGGAAAATGAAGGAGTCAAATCCAGGACAGGATGATGCTCATTCGCTGGGCTAAAGTACCATAAAGCCTGGTTACAGGAGAAATAGCCTAGCATGCTAATGTGTATAAACTGCAGCCATCTCCATGAATGTAAGTTCAAAGTACAATGAATATGGGTTACCTTTTGCTGCTGTATGTAAATACTGTCATCTGTAATTTAGTTTGAGGATGATTCCATAAGTTCTTTATCAGTCAACTTCCCTTATGTCATATCATAAAAGAGACTGCAAGGCGATGTGTCTCAGCTCAAAAAAAAAGAAAAACTTGTGTAATCACTCTGGTCACTGTTTGAGATTCATCATAAATTAAGCCATCTCCTTCACTCTGTCATGAAGAAGGGATTTCTTTTAACTTATAGAGACCATAATGAATAGTCTGAGGGGGCCAGACTGGATTTGGAAAGATGGACTGTGGTGCCCAGCCTGCTTAACAGGATGTGACCTTGATTCTGCTACATTAGAAGCTGCTCTTGGGATCTAGGTACATTTAGTCAGTCATCCTGATATGGAAGAAACTAGCACTCATTGGGCTCTCAGCAGTACAAATACCAAATTTCAGCATTTTGGGAGTGACTGTGGTTGAGATCATTCCAAAAGACACAGGCATGAGACCTTTGCATCAATTATTGTCTACTGTCAAAGGGAGGAATTTTGCACGATTGCTTGATAGAAAAGTGTAGGTATGACTCTTCCTTACACACTATTATCTAAAAATTTCACTATCTGAATACTGCCATGATTTACAGAGCTAATATTCTGAATAACTGAATCATATTGGTTTAGAGACCAGAAATTCATAACTGTTTTTCACTGGCCTTATTCCATTAGTTTTATAAAAAAAAAAAAAAAAAAAAAAAAAAATCAAAAATTGTTTTGCTGTTTTTGTGAAAATACTTTGGCAGTGTGTCATACTGTGTCAGACATTCTTGGACTGCCTGTGGCACTGGTTTGTTTAGAAACTTCACAGAATAACCCTATGCCATGATTTCTACATCCCACCTGTCTTACCAGTTTTGGCCAGTTTTATACATACTCGGAAAACTTGATCTTAATAAGGAAGATGTCTATGGGAAAGGGTAGAACAGAGACAGAAGACATGTAAGAGGTGGAAGAGGGAATGTTCATTGTTTTTGAACATTTTTAGGCAGGTTGCTAAACAGAATCTTTGTTTACCAGGCTTGCTGCTGCCTGCTGTTACTCTCTTTGTAATCAGGTAGCTTTTGAAGACATGGTAGAAAGATAGCCAAAAAAGCTCCTGTACAGCAGGCTTGGTCTTTACTTACAAATCTTGCTCTCTAAATCTCTCAGGATTTGCTTCATTGGACCCCAAAATGGTATCTCCACTTTAACTACAGATCAGCTAATTTTACCATCACAGAACTCAGGATACGTCTGTGACCTAAAAAGAGCAACTTCTTGTGGTTGTTATGGTTGTGACTAAGACCCTTGTGGATAGGACCAGTGCATTATAGGTACAGTCCGCTACATAACCCCTAGCTGTATCAACTTATTCCTGGTGTTGAACTCAGAAAGAGGCTACATGACCTCTACTACCTATTTTACAATCCTGAACTACAAGTATGAAATATTTCGCAGGTCTGACTATCAACTTTTCCCAGCAACCTGAATTCCTTCTCCAAACACAGGAAAGCCACAGCTTGAGCTTTTTTCTCTCTCAAATGATAGCAGTATTATAGCACCGAGAGAATGGGAAGAAGATCTTGACAAAGTTAAAGGAGTGGCCAAGATTATGACACTTCAGTTACGGTGCAAAACGCATAGGACAGAAATGCCTGGCAGTGTGGCAGCTATAATATAACAAAGAAAGACTCGGAGGTCCTTGGTCTACAAAAAATGCATATTTGGCACAGCCTTTAATGTCAATAAATATAACAAAGAGGTTTGATAAAAATTACATGCATAGTGATTACAAAATAAATTATCAAATCATAAAAAGTGACAGTATCTTTAAAGATCTAGGGATAGTGACAGATAATCTGAAATCCAAAGTCAGGAAAGCATAGCATATTTTCTACAACATCTAATTCTAAAGAGCAGATCTAGTCATTCCAGGGACAGTGGCAGCCTACTTTATATTGCAGTGCTCTGACTAGTTGCCGAGTACAGCACTGTACTTTGAGCATTCAAACAAGACCAATAAAGTACACTGAAGAGATAACAATACTGTTTATTCAACAAAATCACAGTGATGGTACATTTAAGCTATATGGCAAGGGTTTAGGAACTATTTTTATTCTGTTTCTTACAAGTGACCTCTGCCTAGTCTAAAGAAGAATGTTTTATCTGATTCTGCTTAAAAATCTATGCCCGGAATGCATCACTGGAAGATTTAACATCACAGCAAGGGAACTGAATACTACAAATAAGTATGAACAACATTATAAATAATTCAGTAGTTTCGTTGTGCATCTCCTTCCAACATTATGGAACAAGCTTTTCCCTTGCAGTTACAAGAAATTAGTTATTACTTCTTTTAAAAATAATCCTGATATCTATAGGGGTGTAGAAATTATCATTGTGAGTTAATGGCAATCACACTTCTTGAAAGCCAGTAGGTCACAAGCTTGACAGTTCTTAAGTTCATTATTTCAGAGCTGCAGCCAGAAAGACTTTGAGGAACAAGGACTCCTTAAAACTGGAATCATAAGCATCAGTGGTAATTATTTCACTGATGCATTAATTCATTCATTCATTCTCTGAATTCTAACAATCTAATAAAGGGTAGAGGGGGAGCTGAAGCCTATGCCTGCAACCAGTGACTTCAAGGCATAGAAAATAAACTTACCCTAAACACATTACAACCCACTGTAGGATAAGTACACAAGTACATACACTTTCACTAATTTGTTCACCGTCACACTGCATATATACCTGCGTTCAATTAAGCAATCGCCAATTAACCGAATGCAGAAGGAAACTGGACCACTTACCAAAAACCCATACAGACATGGGGAGAACGAGTAGACTCTGCACAGAAAGCAACCCAGTCAACAGGAGAACCAGGCTCTGTGAGACAGCAATGCTAAACAACTGCATCACTATGCGGCCCTTAGTATATTCATTGTAATCTAAATTAAACCAAAACTGCTCTGAAAACACGAAAGTTATTTTTCTAATTGTAGGTTTTGCAGTTTTAAAATAAAAATTGAGAATACTTATTTAACTTGGAACTCAGTTTCTGGCACTCCCATCAGGTGCTGAGAACTGAGCACTCAGTGTTAAGAATTTAATGACAGTTTTTACGCATCCTGGCACTCTCCCTCTCTCATCTTTCTTTTTTAGTTCCCTGACTTCTTACACTGTATGTTTGACCTTAGGTTGTCTGATATGACTGCCTTATAGAATAATGGTTTGAAAAGTACTGAATAAAGAAAATACACAGCAGAACACAAAGTAAACATGTGGCCAGTGCTAACAGAACACTGTCTATAGTGATTAACATTTTTTTTTAAAATGATTTTTGGGAGGAGTTAATGTTTCTCTTTGGTGGAAAGCAG
Organism: Protopterus annectens; assembly: GCF_019279795.1. NCBI lineage: Eukaryota > Metazoa > Chordata > Ceratodontiformes > Protopteridae > Protopterus > Protopterus annectens. Next base: position 675,895,411 of record NC_056727.1, on the reverse strand, counting down.
ACAATGATCACAATGATATCAAGTGTGATCAGTCAGAAGGTAGTTATTTTTGGTGGGAAGATAATGTGTATGTTTGTGTGAAACTAACTGAAATTTACAATCACTTGATCACAATTAAAGTGATTTGTATAAGGGCACAGAAACAAGCTGAAATGCATTTTTTGATTTTTTTTTTATTACAGTCAAGCTTCAGAGGTGGATCTGTTCAGAAAGTGGTTATTCTAGGGGATGGGGAAAATTTGGGTGTAAAAGGGACTGATCATTAGTCTGGCTATTAAGAGCAGTATGTGTCAGTGAGTTTATTTGAAACATGTTGAAAATATATAACTACGTCCAGAATTTCTTTCATTTGAACACTATCAAACATCAGAGGTGTACCCAGTCAGAAAGTGATTATTTTCTGGGGTGGGAATGCAGTCTGCATGCAAAAGTAACCCATCCTTACAGTCATAAGATGACAGTTAAATGTCTGCTAGTGTGTGTGTGTTTGTGTGTGTGTGTGTGTGTGTGTGTGTGTGTGTGTGTGTGTGTGTGTGTGCGTGCGTGCGCGCATGGACGTCTAATAAAAAAACAAGTTGAATAAATTATTGCAGCCAGAATTTCTTTCACTTGATCACAATAAATCAGCAGAGGTGTTCCCAGTCAGAAAGTGCCTTTTTCTGTGCTGTGGGAAAAAGTCTATATGTGAAAGCCCTTGATCACTAATGTAGTGTATAAGAGCTAATGTATAAGCATTTTCTTTCAGTTAATCACAAATATTAGAGGGGAACTCAATCAGGAAGTTATTACTTTGGGGACTGAGAAGGCAGTTTTTGCAACAAAGCAACTGATGCCTACAACCACTTAGATTGCTCTTAAGTGATTACCAGTTTGGCTTCTCAGGGAGTGTGAGTGAGTGTGTGTGAATCTGCATGAGAGACACACACACAGTATAATATATTACCGTGGTCAGAACTTCTTCAACTTGATCACAGCCAGATCTCAGAGGTGAACTCAATCAGAAACTGGTTATTTTTGAAAGAGTGGGATGCAGTCATTGTATGACAGATAATTACTGGCGTACACTGACCTTGCTGAAATACATTGCTGAGATCAGAATTTCTTTCATCAGATCATAGTAACCATCACAACACAAGCTCATAAAGTCAAAGTGGTTACTTTGTCAGGGAGAGGACTGAGAACAATTAAGTGATCACTGGTATGTCTTTCATGAATGTGAAACAAATAAGCTAAAATACAATACTATGGCTAGAATTACTTATCTAATTTCATTAAAGTCAAATCTCAGAGGTACCCTTATTTGTATGGCAGTTTTTCTTGCAGACAGGCAGTCTGTGCAAGAATACAATAGGCCACTGCAGCTACCTGATCACAGTTAAATAGTTATCAGAGTTTTTTCAGGGGATGTGTGAATGTGTGTAGAGAAGTAGTAGTATTTGAGAATGTGGTCATAAAAAATTTAGATAACTTGTGACTTCTGCTTAGTCAAAGCAAAGGTATCCTATCACAGATTAATTCTACTGGGACAATCTGTGACTGAAAAATGCTCAAAACTATTGTTTTGTGTTATTCCATGCTAAAATTAAGATGACCTATATTTTGGCTTTTAGGAAATGCTACTTTAATGACAATATAATCAGATTCAGTTCACAACAATCATGCACAAAATGTCTCAGTGCTGTTAAAACACCAGCATTAAAATCACTATTTAGCTGGCCTTAAAAGTGATGGCTTCAAGCATTAGCAATATTCAGAACGAAAAAAAGAAAATATTATGGGAAATTAGCAGCAAGAAATGTATTTTATTTAATTACTTTATTTACTTAATTTTCACTTGAATTGTGCTTAAAATAACCCCCCTTTCAGCTGCATCTCAAAAGAAAAGCTCTGATAACAAGAACAAAAGTACAACACTTTGTAATATAAGAATACATGACTATTAATCATACATACAAGTATAACACTGTTGGCAGCCATACAATAAAGACATTTACACATTAGTTGCCTACTTTTAAGGGAGAGCCATTATGGTATTACACAAATTAGGAATTTGGCCAGGGCACTGGGGAAATTCTCCTGTGCCTTCTAGGTACACGTAGAGAGGTGAATGGTGACAGGAGATGATGAAAATTTAGGGCACAAGGAGACTGTGTTGGAGTCTGTAGAAGTGATAACTTGTTTGTAATCTGAAAGAAGTGAACAGTTGTGGACAGATTTTGTTGAAAGCATTGAGAAAAATGCTCAAATAACAAAAGCACTAGATTTTTCAGAGGTTCTTAAATTGATCTTGCAGCTCAGCACTTTTCAGAGGTGTCTAGTCCTAAAGATTCCAAAGTATTGGACTAGAACCAAACCATCTGCTGAATGACATTTGAGTGTTTTCATGGTTTCCTTGGCTACACACAACATTTTAAAGCAGTGGAAATGCACAGTGGTGTTTATGGAAGCTGTGTAATAACACTCTGGTCTGCAACTGGAGGATAGTGTAAATGACTTGCCAATAAAATGAAAGACTAAAGTATTTTTTTAATCCCTATACTCCCCTTACTTTCAAATGTCCTCTATCTGAAAGTTTCACATTGTTCTGCACAGTGTACTGGGTATTTTTAGTTGAGGCAACAGGTTTATGTCCCATTTGTTCCTGCTTGGGAAGCCCTAATGTCTCCAAAGCTGAGAGTGTTGGGTGGTCAGGGATGGTCTTGTGGAGGACAGGTCTCCTCTCCTCTCTCTAGGCTGCTCCACAGGCTCACAATAGCTGCCTGGTCAGAGAAAGAAGGTGTGCATGTTCCCATACACACCTTCACATTCTTAGTCTAAGCCAAAAAGTTTCTGAGAAAAGCAGTGCAAGCCAACATACCTTCTTATAAGTTGGCAAAATGCCTGACTAGTGCTAGGTGCTATCAATGCCATGAGCCAAACAGCTTCCCTCCACCTGAGGTTGAGGAAGATGGCACTGACTGTTCAATCTCACCTTCTACCAAATGGTCCCCAAGATGTTCATGCCACTAATTAAAAATGGATCAATCTCACCAAATGGTCCCCAAGATGTTCATGCCACTAATTAAAAATGGATCATCTAGGCAAAAGTGAGGGCGCCATCCCTTTATTTAAATGGGCCTGGAAGACCAAAGATTGTTGTTGTTTTGCTTACTGCAGTGAGCCATGGACATATATGCATTTTGGTCTGAAGACATAACACTCAAATTGTTATGAACTGTTATACCTCAGGTAAGGGCTACAATGGCATTTGTTCACTGAAATATTTTAAATTTGCTGGAAGGCAAACAGCTTTACAGACAGCTCTCTTTAATTTTGAGAAGAAAGGCAAATGTTCTCCCTGGTCCATTTTCCTAGTTCCTTTGAAATATTATGTTGCTGTATGGAGCTGGAAACTATGCTGTATGCTTTTGTACTTCCTTGCTATCCAGGTGTTTGGGAATAAAATGGTTAAACACCACTTTACAAAGTTTTCTGAGCTACTTCTGGCTATAGCAGATAATGTTTTATTTGTTCTGGCTTTTCCAATATGATCATATTGCCTGAATTAAGACCGTTTGCTTGGGTGTTTATTTCTGGCAATATGGGCTGCAAGGTGTTCTTCTGTCTGAATAATATGGAATGGGATTTTGACATGATCATATGTTCAATTTATCTGGGACCAGGCTCAAAGGCCATAAATAAGCACAGATTCCTTAAAATTATTTGCAATTTTTCTATTTTCTGCCCTTTTGTCCAGTTTGTTCTTAATAACTTTAAAATGTACAGATTCTCTTACATGAATAACTTGGATAATAAAGTTATATCTCTCTTTTTATTTGCCAGATGAATAACATATTTCAATGAATAATTACAAAGTAATTAAAATATATTTCCAAAGCAGGCTCTCAAACAATCTTCATTTAGGGCCCTGTTTACTAAATAAGTGATAAACAATACTCTGTAAATTGTATCATATTTTGAGCCCTAATCCAGTATCTGGATGCTAAAGGCACTGATGAAAAAAAAAACAAACAAAAAAACAGGATGAACAAAATCAGTCAAAGGGCAAATCTTGAAGGACATTGGCATTCACTTTTATCCAGTGTAATCCAGTATTTTTACTCTATGTGACCTATCTTTTAGCCAAGCTTTAATCCGTCTTTTAATGCAGAGATTAATTACGACAGGCTTTAATGCAATCAATAATCCCTTAAAGAGGCAAGGTGTCAAAGGCCTTAGCAAGACTGAAATATACCACTGTGATAGATAAACCCAGATCAGCATCAGTACTGACGAACAAATAAAAGTTAAGTAACCCAAACTAGATAACTAGATCTACCTTATGGGAAACCATGCTGTGTAGAATCAGTCACTTTGGCATACTTGTAATCCAGTTTCAAAAGTTTTATAATGTACTTTCCACTTATCTGCCTATGATGGAAGACAGGCTTACTGGTCAAAAGAAAGGAAATAATTTCTGCCCATTGCCCTAATATGCTGGTACCACATCTAATTGTCTACAGTCCTGTGTAACTGTGACATTCCTCGTCCAAGTAGTACAAAGTACAAGTGGATTAACCAAGTCATTCTGAAGCATATGAATAAAGTAGTCAGATAACTTGCCAAGACTTACAGTTACCTTATTCTGCCTAGAATGTAGCACCTGGGCTGACACTGAAATTGTTCATTTGTAATCAGTACTCTAACCCAGTTATCAATTTAAATAAATAAGTAAATAACACACTATATCTTTATTAAGGGTCTATATTATATCCTCGAACGCTTATAAAAACGAACGCTGATTGATCAAACTTATTTTTGCAAAACTGCAAAATATCGAAGCAGCAGAAACTCAAATTTTTTCCTAGGGAAAGAATTTGGTTGTCCGTTTCTGTTGCTTCGGTATTTTCACTGTTATGGTGGAAAGTTACCAGTCGGATTCAGGTAAGTGTGCCATTGTGTGGATGTGAGTGTTAGGGTGATTTAGGTGAGTTAGGGTTAGGGCTCGGGTTAGGTGTGTGTGCGATTGAGTGGACATGAGGGTTAGGGCGGATTTAAAGTGAGTTAGGGTTAGGGAGCGGGTGAGGTGAGTGTGCGATAGGGACGGACCTTAGGGTTAGGGTTAAGGTAAGTGGGTAGTTAGTGGTGTGTGCATAGTTTAGTGTAGGGTTAGGTATCAGAGTTTAGGTGTATGTGTGTGGATTTCTGTTTGTTTGGTGTGCTTGTGTTGTGTGTATGTGTTTTGGATCAGCAATTTTTTTCCCTGGGAAAAAAAATCACTGATCTGACAGTTCGAGATTGTAAGCTTTCGCTTAAATTAGGTCGATCAATCAGCGTTCGCTTTTTTAAGCGTTCGATGATATAATATAGACCCTTTATTAATTATAGGGAATCTGAATGAAAATGGTGCAAACCTAAAATATCACTTACTATGTTTTATTAGCAGTCATACTAAAATATTAATTCAATATCCTATCCATGTCTACTGGCTTATGGAGCAGTGTGTTACTACACATAAGATGCCCAACCCAACTAGGTGACTGAAAATGTCAGTTCACAAACCTAAAATAACTCTGTTATCTAATCCTTCCAGAAGGGTCTCTCTAAATTTTGACTCAGTATGCTGAATTGCCTTATTTAGTTGTCTGAATGAGTACTGAATCTAGTTTTATTTCAAGGTGCAGTAAATTTTTTGTGACTTTAAATCTGTACCACTTTTTTCCTCAGTAATCTCCAATTTTTTTTTTTTTTTGCTCCACCACGGGAGAGATTTAAAAAGCAACATTCCTATTTTTCTTAGGTTAATTACACTTATTCAATATATCCACATACATTTCCAAGAGATAGGACCATTATTGTTGTCCACACCCTGCATTCCAGGTATAGAAAGTAATTCTATGTCCAATGTTTTCAAACTTCAGTTTATAATAGTCAAAAATCTTAATGGCTGTAGAAAGCACTTTAACAGTAGAAACTTCAAATATAATAGCAATATGATCAGCATTAGCCAATATTTATATTTATATATATATATATATATATATATATATATATATATATATATATATATATATATATAAATATATTACATATACACACCATCCAAGTTACTAAAAAACAGGTCAAGTAAATTATTAAGCTTAGGTTGTGAACAGGCAAGTTATTATAAGCTACTGATACTAATTAGAGGAATAAACTTACATTTGCAAGGGGAAGAAGTTTTAAATATTGACCATTCATGGGATATTTGAAGTCATGCATATGAATACATGGCCCATGTGGCATAGCATTTAATAAAGAGTTTAAGAATACAAGAGATTATTCTGCATTCATGCCAAGCCTTTTATAGTTAGCAGCACATCTTACCTTAAAAAATATGCAAGTTAGAGATAATTAACAGCTAACAGCTAGAATTTCATGCTCCATTTCAAGGTAGATAATCTAACTTAAAATAGTATTACGCATTTTTTTAATACCATCAAATCTTTTTGGTTTCTAATACCATGACGGGAATGGACCCCATTCCTAAGTCAAAGTATGATTAAAGTTCATGAAATTATTATTGTTTCAATCTTTGATGTCAGCAAAAAGTGCTTTTTGTAGCATCTACAATGTGCCCAGTAATCACTCCTTCTGCAATTTGTACAGAGTTACATGGATTAGTAATGTATCTAAATACGACTGTAGATTCTTTTTTATAAGACCCATTGCTCCTACTGCTATTGGAACTGTATGGATATCTTTCCTCCACATTGCTCTCATTTCTGCCTGCAGATTCTGATATTTTATGACTTTGTGCCTTCAATGATCAATGCTACTTCTGTCTTCTTTTCTTGAACCACTATATCCCATTTTGTTGCATCTGTCTTTTGAACTGTTGGTAATGGGTGATTCCATGTGATATAAACTTCATCACTTTCTATGATGCTTTGTGGCTCATGTTTCCAGTGTTTTTCAGCCACTTCAATACCATGCTTGCATAAACCCCAGTGCGACAGTCTTGCCACATTTTTATGCCTTTCTGTACACAGTCCTTCTGCCATTAGTATGTCACAACCAGCAACAAGGTGTGCGATTGTTTCCAATTCGGTTTTACAAAACCTACATTTGTCTGTTTCTCCCACATGTTCAATGGACTTTGTAAACCAGCATGTAAGTGGCCCACTATTTTGGGCCACCAATATTAACCTTTCATCTCTTGGTTTGAATTTTCCTCTCCTTAACCATTCCTGTGTTAATTCCTGATCAACATGAGGTTCTTCCAGACGTTTTCTATACTTGCAACTATATTTATGCATTTTCCACATTTCTTGCATTCTCATTGGTTCCTCACCTTATATTCTTTCTTTTATTTTTTGGCACATTTAGTTGCTGCCTGATTTTTATCTACTTCTGGTTTGATTTCCATTCCTGCTTGATACCAATATGCTTCTGCTAGATTAAGCAGATAAGTCATCTTAGATTTATTCTCCTCATGTTTCAAAACTTTCGCTACGTTTGGGTCTTGTGAGGTCAGCAGATGTGTGGAGTCCCACGATTGCAGATCTATACATGTAATCAATTTGAAGGAAGCCCATCCCTCCTTCGGAATGGGGAATATATAACCTTGGTATGCACTGATTTTTATAAATCATTTGCTGAGCATAAAACAACCTTCTTGGTTTCATATCTAATCTATCCAACACATTATAGGACCTGTCAATCACTCCAAAACTGTAAGTTAGGACAGGAAGAGCAAACTAGTTTATAGCTTGGATTTTGTTCTTAGATGTCAACGCTGCTTTCAGGATTAATTTAAGTCTTCTAAAGTATGCTTTACTAAGTTTTATTCACATTTGTTCATGTTTTATTGTTGATCCTTCATCAGTTCCCAAATATTTACACACTCCCTCTTGCCCAAGTTCTTTTATATCACATTCTTGTCCCAAACAGATGTTTTTCTGGTGCTGCAGTTTTCCTGCTTTAAAGGTTGCTTTTGCACATTTATCAAGACCAAATGACATTCTTATATCATCTGAAAAAGTTTTGACAACTTGCAGTTGTGCTTTCAGTTCCTCATCTGATTAGCTATACAGTTTTAAATCGACAAAGAGAAGATGCGAAGTCTTTATACTTTGTTGCTTTCTAAGAGCCAAATTATAGCCATGACCTAAGCTGTTAAGTACACAGCTTAATGGGTTAAGGGCAAGGCAGAATAGCAGCAGTGACAGAAAGTCACCACGGGATATCCCCCCTTTTTAATTTTTATCCCTGGGATAATAATTTGTCCTTTATCATGGCTTAATTGCAAAGTGGTCTGCCACCGCTTCATGGTCACTGTAATGTAGTTGATCACTGTAAGGTGTATCTTATACATTTTTAAGCAGTCTTTTATCCATGAATGCCCTTTTGTTCTACTGCCATAACTGAATTTTCTTCTAAATGACTATAAACTCTGTTGGCATCCATTCCAGTTTATATGTCCTCGGAAGGCAAGTTATTGGTCTATAATTTTTAGGGTAGCTTGCAAGTTCACTCTTAAGTAGGAGCATTTTTTTTTCCTGTTGTTAGCCAGGCTGGTGTCTGTTTGGGGTGTGCATATAAATAGTTCTTATTCATGGCTAAATATTCATACAAAGATGTTAACACACTTAACCAAAAGTTAGGTACTGGATATGGGCCTGGGAGTTTCTAATTAGCAGCTTTTCTTAACTTTGTTTCAATCTCTCTGGCTGTTACTTCATCTCATTTCATATCTTGCACCTTTAAACTTCTTTCTTTTACTTCTTCTGTCCATTTAGTATCTTTGTTATGTTCCACACGATTTTCATAGATCCTTCTCTAAAATGTATCTATTTCTTTTTTGGCAGTCTTTCAATTCCTTTTACCTAGTTTCCCAATTTTCTATAAAACCTTTTTGGGTTATCAATAAATGTATCAGTTTGTACTTTTCCTTTATATTTATCTGCATATCTTCTATGTTTTTCCACCTGTGCTGAGATTTTTAGTTTATTTGCAACAGTGAATGATAGATCCTGGTCTGTTCTAATACTGCGCATTGCTTTTATCACACCTATCTACCTTTGTATTTTTGTTGATCTGTTCCCTCTTCTATATTCTTCTAACAGTGACACTTCTTGTCTTAATTGATTTGTAGTTTTCTCTATTCAGTACTTCCATGATGGTATTCGATTTCTCCCCTTCCATTCCCTCACTACCCTATGTTCTTGTGTGGTAGAACTTAATCAGGTATTAATTCAGGTGCACAGTAATATATCCTGTTTACTTCTGTTACATCGTATGGATCTCTAAGGACAGTCCTAATTACTGTGTTCATTTGTTTTATCAAACTTCTGACTTTTTGGGTTTTATTGACCTTCTGCAGTCTATTTCTTTCATTGATCTTAATATGTCTAGCTATGTCTATTAAATAAAGCAACTCTTCTCTTAGCTCATTTTATTCTAAACTGAGGGCACATTTTTTGTTTTCCATTTCTTGCTGGCATTCTAATGAAAGTTCTATAGCATCTTCCTGTGGCACATTCTCTTCAATTTTATCCTGTGCCATCCATTGCTCTGTCATATGTGAACTTACTAGCCTATCACTTCTGAACATTGCATCAGAGTTTCCACAGTTTCCTGTTCCTTCCTTTGTTGTACAGCTTCAAATGAATGTTTATACTGATTTCCTGTGGAAGGCTCCAAAAATATCTTCATATTGCACCTGACCAATTTCTTACCATTCCACTGGTTTCCCCTTAATTTGGATATCCATCGCTCTATCCTGTTGTGGTACTTTCTAAATCTGATTTTCTATACTGGATCCTTCACTTTGTAAGAACTCCATAATGTCAGTCTCTACTTCTTTAACTTCTCCATTACTAATCTCCTTTTCTACTTTCCTCTTTCTTCTTATTTTTTGTATTGAAATGTTTTCCATGTCCGGATTCTTTTGCCTGTATTTCTCTACAAATATCTTTGGTGCTGCTCTTTTTGTATTGGTTAGTTTTGTTTCCTCCTTTGCATAAATATTATACCATATTAGGTCTCTTTTTCTTTTCCCATGTCCATATTTCTTCTTCAGATAACCCCTGATCTTCCTGCTTCTCCTTACTTTGGGGATTCACTCCATCATGCTGTGAATGATGTAGCCTGTGTTAGATCTTCTACACCAAATCCTTCCCTTCGCAGGCACTCCATAACTTCAACTTCTATTTTTTAGGTTCTACTTTACTAATCTTTTTTCTACATTCCCTCTTTGTGATACTATATTTATGCACCAGTATAAATATCTCCCTGTAGTTGAAGGGTGTGAACAAATATTTAGCAAAAGCCTGAAACAACACATATGAAACACCAATAAAAAAACAAAAACAAAATACTACTATGTAAGAAAACTATATAAACGGTCTGGTCCACATCCGAATAACTTTATTAAAAAACAAACCAAGAACTATTTAAAATAACGTATTTAGCACTTTCATCTCTACAAAGGAGACTTCCTCAGAATACAATTCCTGACATTGCCTCTACTCTATTTAAATGAATGTACTACTTGACATCATTAATTGTTATACCAATCAACTTCCATTAACATGAATAAGTCATCAACATTAAAAAAAACAGATTCAAAAGCTCTTTATGAGCAATCACTGTATATTATATAAATAAGATTAAATAAGATTAAAAAAACACATTATGTCACGATCCTTTTAAAAACATTATAAAACATGTTTTGAAGCCTTGAATGGCTTACAGTTTATGCTATCATATTTGCCCTTTCTATTAACATGGGTGTTATGGATACTGTTTCATTCAACCCTGGGGGGAACATTGCTGCCAGCTTCAACTGCCATTCTGTTTCTTTCTTTTTTAACAAATTCTTCCAACCCCCCCCTCCCTCTGGGATTCATATTAACCTTATCTACAATTCCAAATAAAAATTTTGTAAATGCAGAACAAGGGAATGCTTATACAGGACATTGCTTATCTTTTTATTTTTTATGTCATTTGTGTGTTCATAAATTCTCATCTGTAATGCACGCTCCGTCTTGCCCACATAAAAATGTGAGCATGACACACACACTGCTAAATATACTACCCTACTAGTACTACATTTCCCTTTCTTGAAGAACACCATGCTTTGTAAACAATTTTCTAGCCTCAAAGAAATTTCCTTCATGATATATGTGCATTTACTACATCTTCCACAAGTCCTAGTACCTTGTATTAAATGATCATCTGTTTCTATTTTTTGTTCTAATAACCTCCTAAAATTGGGTGCTGTTGAAACACCCCAATCCTCACCAATAATAAATAGTGTACAGAACAATCCTAAGATTCAACTCAATTTTTATTAACTAAACTTCTCACGTTACTGAAATGAGCCTTTGAAGAGTGAGCTGTCTAACCCTCAGTGATACGATATTTTATGATTTGTCTATATAACTTTCCACTACTATTTTTACTTTTCCTGCAAATGGGTTACCCACTTGAAAACTGAAATGAAATCAGCCATGCTGCCTGAAAACATACACTGACTCCTCCCATAGAGTTATTACATAATTCCATACGGCCACACACACCAGTAATCCCAAAACTTTTATTAAGCATAAAAACCTCTCTAGCACCTCAGCCCACTGGCCTTCAAGGAGTCAATAATTTCCTACTCATTACATTACTAAATACTTTCAACAATTAAGTTCAATTAAAAAACATCCAATCGAATCATTCATACAATGTTATAACAATTTCCAATTATACTCTATATTCAGCTCAGCAGGTGTCAGTGTTCTGTATTTTAAAATACAGTTTCCTTATATAATAATTTATTTTTAAAACTAAACTATTTTGTGTTTTCACTTTCTCTAAAATAGTACCCCTTAAACAATTACTATTCCTTCCATGTACTAAATTAAGATGTACTGCTAAAGGACTTTCACATTTTTTACTCATTATGTCTCAAGTGTTCTTGCATTCTTATTTTGAAAGCCCTCTCCTACACAGAAAAGACTGAATGAACATCTCAGAGCATAAATAATACCCTCAGTGTTACAACAATATACATCTCTAGGTCTATATAAAACATTGTTAATATTATTAAAAAAACTAACTATATATTTTCAAACTGAGCAACCCCCACAGGCCAATGTCCTCAAACTTCTGGGTTCTATGTTTTGCACAGGTTCAGGTAAAGAAAAATGACTATGAACTATCATGTCTTTAATACTACAACCTCTTTTTAAAGAAAGACATGGTCTAGCAAATAAAATAATTGCAAAATCCCTATTCTTCAGCATCCTATAAAAATCCTATAATATCTATCTTTTCAGTGAGAACATTATATATTGCAACAACATAACTTTTCTTACACTCTGTTCCCACTTCCATATGTGGTTAAAACATATTTCCCTGTCTATGGGGAGTTATTTCAAACTGCCACTCACCTGTGAATAACCTATTGAGTGCTTCCTAAATAACTTTATCCTCATAGCCCCTCTGTTTATGGATATTACATAATTCCCTTTGCCCAAAGAAAACCTGCATGGCTAGTTGTTGAAATGTCTTGCTTTAGTGAACTGAGAATCATTTAACTGTGGAGAATGTGGTAGTTCATTAAAACCAAATTTATACAGTGCTCTACTATACCCTGAACTGCTGTCATGTGGATTGTGGGGTACGTCTTAAATCATTAGTACTAATATGCAACACTACATAGTCATTAACCCTGTTCTGTTTATTTAGACTGTTTAACTCCAAGATTTGCTGACCAAGCAAACAAGATAGAGTGACTAGTTTTCTATTAAGTTCAGTAAGAGATCTAACAAAAAGAAAACACCAGCCAGGTAAAGATGTGCCTGTGCCTTCAGGTTATAAAATGAAAACAGCCTCCATCTGGATTATATAACCATCAAGACAACAATGACTTCAAACACAATTACTCGTTGATCACCTTAATTTCACTTGCCTTAACTTCAAAACAAGGACAGTATTAAGCCCATTCAAACCTGGGACTGAATCTGCTCTTAGCTTACTAATCCACATATACTCTATATTTTCTGTTTGAACTACTATGTCCCCACCCCTCATATTCTCATACAATCTGTGTGTAACTAATAATTCAAAACAACATGTTTGACTTGTATTTTTATATGCTTAAATAGGGCATTAGTTTCAACACTTATTTCAGACATATGATCATGTATTTTTTCCCCTTGCATTGTATTAGACTTGCCACTATAAAATGCTGGACATTGTCTGTCTAAACATACAATGTCTTAAGTGTCACGGGCACCATAGGTATTAGAATGAAACTTATTTTGTTAATTGGGTGTGTAAGTAAATTATCTCTTGAAATAAACTTAGAGAAAGGGGATCTATGATATAGCTGCATCACCTTCCTTGTGTAAGCATAGTCTGAACACTTCTGTGTCGCTCTTTGTAGCACAATAACGGTTTTAAGTTACATGCACATCAACATCCAAAGAGAGGTTTTTTTTCACATTAGTATTTATAAAATATATTCATTTAGGAATGTACCAATGCTTCTTAACTATTAGTTGAAGTGATTTTGTATCTGTATTATAAATAAATAGTATATGTAAGAATTCATTCACATTTATTGATCTTACATCACAAGTCCTTTGTACTGGATGTGTCAGAAACCCTTAATTTCTTACTGTAATAACCACATCCATTTGTTATTTTATTAACTTTTCACAGTAACCACTATGAGAAAAATCTTTCATCAGACCCATCATCTGCTTCTCCATATTTGTTTTATCTGTGTTTACACTAGCCACACTTCTAAGAAAGAATATCAGCTACAGATGCATTTCAGATCAATACATCAATTTATGCATAAAATCATAAAAATGCACCTGTTTTTTTCGCCTTCTCCTGGTTACTACTATCATCTTGAGTTAGTTTTCTTAGCGTTATCTAGAATGACGGAGTTGGGGGTTATATCTCCTAGCAGTCTGTTAATAGCTACATCTCTGCATTTCTACCAGCCTCTTATCAGAGACTGAATATGTTATTCCAGATCTTCAGTGTATCCGTAATCTTGACAGAGTATCAGTTCTGTGTCAATAAAAACATTTTTGCTGTTATTAAACATGTGACACTGAAAACAGTTGTAAATTGCTCTTTCACTTAGTAAAGAATGTCAAACAAACAGCACTAAAGTCCTCCACCAAAGGTTTACTGCCCAAGATAATCCAAAAATTAGCATGTAAAAAGAGAACAGTCGAACCACCAGGCTGAATCAATCTTTTAATATAAAACAATAGATAAAATCACAAATGCATGAGTGCTTTTGGGTATAAACCCTTCATCAGATAAAATACATTTCAAACAAAACAAAATTTAAACATATGATTAACCAATCACATTTCAGTATTGCACCCTCCTCCTTCTTTTTAGAGCTGGCTTTAGTGGTAAAACCCCATTTAAGCCGGGTGACTTATCTGCTGCTAATTCTATGATCCATTTCAACTCATTATATTCTGTATAATTAACCAAATCCCCTCCCCTTGTATTGGTTTTCATAATTTGCAAAACTATAAACTTGAAGGTATGACCAGGATTACCTGTCACATGTTGGTAGAGTGCATTATGTGTAGGGCTGTGCCCCCCACACCCCGTTACTTAAATATATCAACTCTGAGATCGCACTCCACAGAAGAAAATGGCAAACATATCATTACAGGCTTCATGACTGCCTGCTGTAACCTTAGTCATGTTCCCTTTTAATTTGCTATACAACAATATAACTCATCTTAGCGTAGTAAAGTGCAATCTCGGAGTTGATATATTTAAGTAGCAGGTGGTGTGGGGGGGTGCAGGGGGGCCTACCCCCCTGCTAAAAGTTGGAATAAACTAATATGCTTTGTCTTTCATGTATTTCTCTATGTACTTCTGCTGGAGTATAGTAAGTGTTAGTATACTGTAGTTTTTTTCAATATTATGAAATTCAGTATTTTGAGTTTTCAGTATTTTGAACTTTCAAAAGTAGCCTAGTACTAACTTAAACTATGGTCAAGATTTTGGCTTCACTATTTTCAATTTCAAGATTATGAGCTTTATATATATAAAACAAAGTGCAATAATTTACATACATAGGCATCTGCATTATCTGTTGTTCAGTGATGCAACCTCCCAATAAAGTTATGACAAGCAGGAGTCATCAGTACGGTTATGTTTTCTGGTCCGTGTCTGTTTGCACTACAATATACTACATTTAAGTAGAAACCAGTGTATTGTTTTTTCTTCCTGGTTTGTGAGAGAAAAACCTTCACTGGATCAGCTCATCTATCCAGTTAATGAATTAATGAGTAAACAAACACCAGCCAAGAGGCTGCTAGATAATTATATATTTGAAACATTTATAACAAAAGGAAAATTCCAGGAAGTTAGTGCTTTGTTGTGCAACAAGGCACATTTGTGATAAAGCATTAGAGGGATGCTAGGTTATCTGTTGTGGAATGCATGAGGGAAAAATACACAGCTAATTCATGATGATTGCTTCTTTAAGAGGTTAAATTCCCAGTCTGCCTCTCATTAATATTTTGCTCATGCTTAAATAAGCTGAAAGTCAGGGTCAGTTAGCCTTAGGAACTATCTATCGGTTCTGTATACAAGCTGTTCCATGTTTTTGCAGTCATAGCACACAGATGACTGCTGAACCCGGTCATGTAACATTTTAATTAGCCGACCCATCCCTTCTTTTATAGTGCCTAAAGGAGACTACATCTGCCCTAAACATCTAACCTTCTAGAGTTGTCAGGCTTGCCAAACAATCTCATGTGTCACTAGTTATTTCTAAATACTACTGATATATGAGCCAATTTTTATTGTATCGTCTTGCTAACAGTAAAAATGCTATGTGAATAGAATACAATGTGAAATAACTTTCATATAAATCTAGATAAAAATACACATATGAGTTTATTGTTGATCATTTAAGGGTAGCAATATTCTAGAATACGCAGACATTATTCAAGATCCAAATGTTGAAATTTTATAAATTCAATCCCTACAGAAACTAACATATTTCATAACTCTACACTGGTTGAAGCAGTAAAGAACTACCCATGGAAAGAATCATCAACTAGTCTCTCATAGTAACACAAGCAGATCAACCAACTCTTCATAATAAGACAAAGCATGTTTTCTGTACTAATCGTGGCATAAATGTTTTGGATTAAAAGATGTATCTGATTTTACTGAATGCCAAGATTACTTGATTCTGCAACTCTTTCACTGTATTAATGTTCAGATATGTTGTTTTATACCACAGATTGACCTGCGCTAGCTGTATTTTCATTGTGCTATAATTTTCCCTGACAGCGAACTTCTGAGTCCATGTTGTTTATTCCTGCTGCCATCTTATGTGAGGCAGTAAGCACTAACCAATGACATTTTTAGAAAACTTTAGGGTAATACTGCACAAACCAATGGCATTTTTAAAAAATGTTAGGGTACACTGCAACAACCGATGACATTTTTAGAAAACTTTAGTGTACATTGCATCAACCTATGACATTTTTAGAAAATGTTAGGGTAATACCGCACCAATGACATTTTTAGAAAACATTAGGGTAACTGCACCAAACAACGACATTTGTAGAAAGCATTAGAGTAATATGATACCAAATGATACTTTTAGAAAATATTAGGGTATACAGCCTTTGTCTGAGACAACCAGCATTTAGTACCAACTCTTCCACTGCTGCAGGTCTATTCAAATTCTAGGTAAAAGTAAGAATGTGGGTATGGGAACCAAAGGGACAGACAGAGAAAAAAGGCTGTAAATTTGGAAGGAAAAGCAAAATAAAGTTTTGTATGGAATAGCTTTAAGACAAGTAGAATATTGTAAATCCTAATTACCAAGCTACTATACAGGATAGAAAATAAACATAAGACCAAAAGTATAATGGGAAGAGTATAAAGTAAGAAAAGTGGCATGGAGATACAAGTATAAGTCCTCCATGATGACCAAGATCAGTTATGTGGTTCATGTGATTTTTTTTTTCATATTTTTGCATTTCACTTGCCATACTTTCATTTTGCTTTCACTTTGTCTCCTTTCCCTTTTTACTTTATTTCAAAAAAACATTGTGGTTCTGTTAGGGGGAAAACATGAAATAAGGAAAATGGAAAACTTAGCCAGTCTTTTCCCTTTACATCCCCCTTAAAAAAGTTACACCTGTTGCTAAGCACATACAGTGACATAAAACAAAAGGATGTCTCAAACAATGCCATAGTCAAGAAATCTTCTAAGTGAAACAGTAAAATGCATTTCATGACTTAGGTTCATAGGTAGGTACTAGGCTATTGGCCCTAGGGCCTATATAAGCCTAGCCAAAAAATGTACCCTGGCTTTCGCCACCCAAGAAAATTATTTTCCTGTGCCCTGTCAAGCAGAGCCACAGAAGTGATCCCTAGGGTGAATTTCCCATTTCTCATCCAATCATCAGGATTTTTCTTGAAGAGTGCTAATGAGGAGCTCTGTTTGACATAGATAGGTAGTCTGTTCCAGAGTATGGGAAGTCTCTGGGACAGGAATCTATCTCTCCAGCATGTTCTGTTTATTGTGGTGACAAGGTTTAGGTCCCTAGAGCGTGTAGCTCGGAGGGATTGGGATTTCTTTAAGTGGAGCATGTCCAACAGCTCTGGGTTTGACATGGCTTTGTATGTTAGGCAGAGATCGCCCCTGAGTAGGTGATATGCGATGGAGTAAAGCTGTAGTTTTTTGAGACGGTCTGCGTAGGGCATCTGTTTGAGGCCAGTAATCCTCTTTGTGAGGTATTTCTGTGGTCTTTCCTGTTGTTGTAGATGTCTTGTGAGGTAAATACCAAAAGGGGCGTTGTACTCTATAATGGGTCTAATGAGTGATGAGTAGAGGAGAACAATGAGAATCCTTTTGTGATGAGATGAGCTACGTAGAAGGATTTCCTGACCACTGTGGCAATGTGATTATCAAAGGAGAGACTACTGTCCACCTGTGTCCCAAGGTCTCATCACATTTTCAGCATTAAGTAGACTACCAGCCATGTGGTAGTTCATGGGTACAGCGTTTTTACCAAAGGGGATGACAATACACTTTTTGGCATTGACACCAGGTATCTGTCTCAGTGAAAAATGTCATTGGTGCGGTATTACCCTAACATTTTCTAAAAATGTCATAGGTTGATGCAATGTACACTAAAGTTTTCTAAAAATGTCATCGGTTGTTGCAGTGTACCCTAACATTTTTTTAAAAATGCCATTGGTTTGTGCAGTATTACCCTAAAGTTTTCTAAAAATGTCATTGGTTAGTGCTTACTGCCTCACACCTCACATAAGATGGCAGCAGGAATAAACAACATGGACTCAGAAGTTCGCTGTCAGGGAAAATTATAGTACAATGAAAATTCAGCTAGCGCAGGTCAATTGTAGTTTGTCCACATCGTTAGGAGTTTCGATTATGGCTCCTAGTTTGCAGTCATTTGCAAACTTTGTTAGCCAAAGACCTTCTGTGTTAGCCTACACTTCAGAAAAGTAGATACCAAACAGGAGAGGACCCAGGACTGAACCCTGTGGTACTCCACTTGTCACTGCAATGGTCTGAAGTCGGATTTGGAATCCGCTACTTTCACAGTGTGGTTTCTGTCCGTGAGCCAGTTGGCAACCCATCTTGTGACATAGGGATTTATACCTAGTTTAGTGAGCTTATCTATAATTCCAGAGTGGGGGATGGTGTCGAAAGCCTTGGCGAGATCTAGATAAGCTGTGTGAACCATTTTACCCTCATCTATGGCTTTGGTGACTGCTTCAAAGAAGTCAATCAGGTTTAGGAGACATGATCTGCCTTTTACAAATCCAAACTAGGTAGGGTCCAGAGTTTGGAGATTACCAATGTCTTTGTTTAGGAGTTCCAAGATGATACATTCCATGGCCTTGCAGACCAGGCTCGCCAGGCTAATGGGACTGTAGTTCCTGGGGTCCACTTTATGTGAAGACCAGAAAATCAGCTAGAAAATTGTTTTGAGTACTACCGAAGTACATGCCTTGAGTATTTACAACATAATAAGAAATAGCACTAAATCTTCAGAAATAGCTTTAGTGGCTCAGAAGGTTGCAGACTTTTTTTTTTTGCTCGCAGAGCAGAAAGCTGGGGAGGATTATATTCACCCTAGATCAGGGGTCTGCAACCTGTGGCTCTGAAGCTACGTGCGGCTCTTCCACCCCTCTGCAGTGGCTCACTGTAGCTTTGAAAAATAATGGCCACTCTGCCGTATCTCACACACACACACACACACACACACACACACACACACACACACATCGATAGGACGATGGATTTTAAACATTGCTCTTATAAACTTAAAAACTTGCTAGAATAACATGTTTTCTTTTACCATGCATTCCACATACACAGAGCGATCGAGCAATTCCTTGGTATCATCAGCATCTCCTGAAAGGGTTCCGTACCTCTCCACCATACCTTTGAAACTATTTGGTCAGAGCCACAAATAAAGGGGGAACAAAGGAAGAAAAATACGAACAGATTTTAAATATTACTCTTATAAACTTAGAAACTTGCTTGAATAACACTTTTTCTGTTAACATGCATTTTACACACACACACGCACACACACACGCACACGCACACACAAAGAGCGATCAAGTGATCTCAATAAAAATCTCAACAAAGGAACAAAAATAGGGATGGATTTTAAATATTGCTCTTATAAACTTAGTTCTTTTACATGCAGTATAATAACTATATATAAAACTTAATGTTGTTGTCTTTCCGCTTTTCCCGGTTAGGGGTCATCACAGTGGAACTCCGGTCCGCTAATGATTGGCAGTAGATTGTCACGAACACAGAGGTGCACTGCCAGCTCGACGTTCAACCTTCAACGAAGGCACGCCCATTCAACGCATGTCTTTCTAATGCCCACCCAACCGCGGGGAGGACATGCAGTCTCCACACAGAAGGCACTCACTGCACTACAGCCAAGAATCGAATGGGAGAACCTCTTGCTGTGAGGCAACAACGCGACCGCTGCACCACTGCGGAAGCACTATGTATAAAACTTAATGAAGAAATTCATCTGGAGCCACAAAACATATTTGACCTGTAAAATGAAGATAACACAGTATATATAAAACTTAATACACTGTGTTATCTTCATTTTACAGGTCAAATATGTTTTGTGGCTCCAGATGAATTTCATTTGATAGCAGAAGGGCCAAAATGGCTCTTTTGATAGTGAAGGTTGCAAATCCTGCCCTTGATAGGTAGCAGTTAGTTTTATACACTAACATTAAGACTGCAGTGTAGCATGGGCGGGGTGGTTGGAATTTTATGTCTGGGGTTCTGTCCTTCAAACATAACATTAAACAGAGGTGTCATCTTTCTGATGCTATAGTAGTGCAAGCAGGTGCTAAAAACTGAACAGCTGTATGAGGAATTCATCATAATAGTAGATAACAGAATTAATTTCTGTCTGTCCAGTAATCATAACCTGTGGATACATGCTCATGAAAGGCATTCAGATGAGTCCAGATATTATCAGCAATGTATGGCTTGTTCTTTCCATGTCTACTGGTTGCCAGGTGTATATTCTGGGACACTGGCCAACACATTATCCAACAAAAGTTGTAGGGAAGAAAACCTTCTTCTTGGAGAAGTCGTAGTCCCAAGCTATTAATTATGTACATACCTATTCTGCATGACAGAGGTAACATGTAAAGCTCATGTTTGATCCAATATAATAGCATGAACAGCAGGTCAGTTTTTGCTACTACTCCTAGGATCTGGTGGCATACACAGAAAAGGCCTCTCTCAGGACTAAATAATGCTAGTAACTATATAACAGGACACAAAGTGTGTGCCTCACTGTATTTTCAAGGCAGTATTTTCTGTCAAAATACCATATCTTCTCCATGAGCCAGTTACATTCTAAGTCCATCCATATATATATACTAGGCTTGCTAGAATGTGCTTCACCTAAGCACCCACACTAGAAACACTCTCCACTCAGTTACAATAATGCACACAGCTGTCATAACAAACTGAGAGCATAAGGATCACAATGAAAGAAAGTTGATGGAGGAGGTGAAGTGAACATTGTATACACATGAAAAAAAAAAATCTATTGTCATGGTGTGATAACGAGCTTCTTTCACAACCATACTGTAATGCGTCCTTCAACCAGTGCATTTATAGTAATCATGCCTTTTAATTATTTGTTAATTGTGTTACATGCAGAGCCACTAGGAACAAATCTGAAAGACAGACTGGATGCACAGACTATGTCTGGCAGTCTGATGCTGAGGATTAGTGCTAAGAGCTGCCAATGATCATCCTGTAGTCCTAGGTTTTATTCCATCATTCTCCATTTCCCTATTTTTTTTTTTAATTTCTCCAAATCTTTTGGGCTTCTAATACCATGACGGGAATGGACCCCATTCCTAAGTCAAAGTACAATTAAAATTCATGAAATTAGTATTGTTTCAATCTTTGATGTCAGTCAAACCTGTTCTTTGCAGCACCCGCAATTTGCCCAGTAATGACTCCTCCTGAAATTCATATGGGTTTACATGCATTGGTAACATATCTAAATACGGCTGTAGATTATTTTTTATAAGACCCACTGCTCCTACTACCACTGGTACTGTCTGGGTATCTTTCTTCCACATTGTTCTCGTTTCTGCCTGCAGATCCTGATATTTTATGACTTTGTGTCTCTGTGTGCAAGACACTGTAGTCACTGGGTATGGCAATTTCAATGATAAATGCTACTTTTGTCTTCTTTTCATGGACCACTGCATCCTGTTTTCTAGCATCTATCTTTTGAACTGTTGGTAATGGGTGATCCCATGTGATGTAAACTTCATCATTTTTCTATGATGCTTTGTGGCTCATGTTTCCAGGGTTTTTCAGCCACTTCAATACCATAATGTGTACACAATCCACAGTGCAATAGTCTTGCCAATTTTTTTGCATTTCAGTATACAGTCCTTCTGCCATTAGTATGGCACAACCAGCAACGAGGCGTGCAACTGTTTACAATTCGGTTTTACAAAACTTACATTTATCTGTTTCTCCCACATGTTCAAGCAGTTGTTCAGGTGGTAGTAAAAGACTGAGGTGAATGTGACAGCCCTCACAGTTGAGGCCTTTTTTGGGGGATTGCTGGGAATTTGCACCGGCCTTCTACAAACTAAAGCAGATTTGCCTTCAAGAAATTCCTAAAGGTGATCTCATTTGGGAGTAGGCTGGTATCATGTGGCCTGACAAAGAAGATGACAGATTTGTAGAGATATTTAACAAGGGATGGGGAAACACAGGGTGAGGTACATGTGGAGGGATGCATTCAGAAGGACCACATTAAGGATTAAAATATAGACACTAGCAGGTACATTTAGTTTACTCTAGCATACTGGTGTTAATATCTAGAAAACTCTGTGCATATCCATTTTAGAAATGTAAGTGTGCCAATCAATGCTTGGGTAATTCAAGTTCAATAGCAGAAAGGTAGAAGGTATTAGGTTAGATATTTAATGCCTTAATCGTGTTAAGGTAATTTCCAAAGATTTCTGGAGTACAATAATGAGGATCTATAACTAGCACTAAAGTAATAGTTGGATTTCTTAAGGATGATTTGGATTTTTAATAGTTCCAAGTTAGGATCAAGGGTAATTTGACATGAGGTGAAGTACTTCTAAAAATAAAGATACTCTACTTAAGATACTAAAGGGCCTGAAGGCATGATAGGTGCTAAACCAGGGGTGTCCAATCTTTTTAGTTTAGGGGCCACTTACTATACTTGGAAAGGTTTGGGGGGCACATTACTATAACTGAAGATGCTTCTGCTTTGTAGACTCACCACAGACAAAGGAACGCTTTAATCACAGAACAAAAATAGGTGACAACAGTAGTTGTTTCAGATTCATTTTTTTGTATTCTGTCATGTACACTAAACTTATAACTAACAAGATAACATTAAACAAATAGAATCCTTGCTACAATAGTTTAAATGTAAAGGTGCAAATACACATGAAAATGTTTTTCAAGTAATGCTATAAATGTGCAAATCAAGATGTGTCAGAAGACAGAATTAAATCAGTTTTCAGACATGACCTGCAAAATCATAGTTAAGAGGATTTCTGACATTGCTTGTTCTTGTGCAAGTGGTCTAAATCTGCACCAACTACTGAAGTGGTAATGAAGAGTGTATCTGCCAGATGTGAATCTGTGATCATTTACTTTTCTCACACTAATCTAGAGAAGAGTTGTTCACAGCATTATGTGAGCCAAAAAGTGCAATAAATTTAATAGTATTTTCTATGATACTTGGATATGTTTCCTCCAAGGAAACAGCAGAGATAAAGACAAAAACTGTATCAGGCAAATGCAGCAACAGGAACCGTCTAGTACTCTGTTTATGGTAGTTTGCTGAAATAACACCAACTGAAATAATTTAGACCTGGATGCTTTAGGGAAGCACCCTACCTCTGAACTTCTGGGCGAAACCAAAAATAAGGGGGTGGGTAAAATCAGGAGCAATTTTTAAATATTGCTCAGTTCAATCAAAACTTTAATAAAATGACAGGTTTTACATCAATATGGATATGGTATATGACTGAATGTAATCATAACTGATTTACAAGAAAATCAAACATTTTATAAGGGACAGGATAAACACCTGAAGCAAAATTAGGGACTTTCTGCAAAAACAGGGACAGCTGAAAGGTATGGGTAGTACTCAAAAAGGAATGTCTGGTGACAAAAACCTATTCCAGGATTTTAATTCTTTTTTTTGTGTGCAAGATGGGATTTTAAATGATGCAGTTATAATATTATGAATGTTATTATAACTGCCTATGGACACGTATCAGCAGACGGATTTAAGAATTTGTAGTTTTAATTGTTGAGCTAATTATAAACAAAAAATCTTTAATTTCTTAAGCTGGGGCTTCTTCATTTTCAGTTTAGTATGGTTTGACATTACTATAACACCAATAGTACCAACAAGCAAAATAATTAAAGAAACTGCAACCATAGACAACTTTCCAGCTTCAAAATATGGAACACTAAACAACCTCTCAAAGTGGAACAAATGAGCGGAATGTGGATAATTTACTAGCAACTTAGAAGGTAGGTCGCAGCATGATTAAAAATGTTATTTTGCACTCATTTTATATATACCCAGTTCTTCAACTATTAGAGATGCTTGGGAGAAACAATTCAAGTTGCAAATGTCCAAGACCACAGACGGACACAAGCCAAGCACCCCCCCAAAAGAAAAAAAAAAAAAAAAAAAACAAGCAACTGCAGTCAACCTCAAGCAATCATACAATACAGGTAAGAGAAGGCTTGCAACTTCATGGCACTATACCATCCATAACATCAACAAGCAAAAGAATTAAAGAAACTGCAGCCATAGTAAACCTTCCATCTTCAAAATGCTGAATGCTACATTATTTTGCACAATGTTGAACAGATAAGTAAAATGTGAGATTTACTAACTGGAAAGGAAGCCCACACCATGGTTAAACTGTCCATTTCAAATTCTGATACCTCTAGTCTCCCTCGGTTTGCCAGAACACATACTTGGCTACAACATAACATTTTCCTTTTACACTACTAATATTTACAGAAACAGTTGTAATATACTCTGTTTTATCACACAGCCAGCTCTTCAAACATCAGAGACAAGAGAGTAACTTGAAAAACTTCAGGACCCCCTCCCCCCCACACACACCCATACACACACTAAAGCCAATTAGTCTCATGGAGGTCCATGAGAGTTACAAAACTGACCCCTTAATGACATCAAGTGTTTCATCTACATAGCTTTTGAATGTCCAAGACTTTTTTTTAATTCTTTATGATTACATTCATGCCTCCATTTGAGGAGGTTTAAGGTATCACACAGTGAAAGCTCTAGGTTGGCTATGTTTTTCTCGTTTTTACTCAATGGTTTGTCTATGTGACTTTTTTTTACCCTTTGGTTTGGACGTTAGTTGGGATATTTTGAAGCACCTTAATGATTATGGCATCAACTGGGTTCAAAGACCCTGTGTTTCTGAAGTATAACCAAACTATCCATTTTATGATGTGTTGATGAGATCAATAAAAAAGCTGAAACATGCATGCCCACAGCTAGTGGGGTTTGGCTTTACTTGTCAAGTTACATTTATGGGCTTTCAGTTTGGAGGTCTACTATGCCCCAGATCATTGACGTCAGTGGCTTGGAACTAACCTGGCTCATATTCCATCACTGACATTCTCTGCACTGGCATCATCAGCTTACAGGCCTTTGGTGTTGAAACCTTCTTCAACATCCACTTCACTGCTAGTACCAGTACCAAGGCATGTCATCTGTGAATGCAGCAACATCTTGGGCATCAACTCTGGATGGAGAATGGATGTCACTGGTGCTAACAAGTCCTGGCATTGACTATCAATGCAGCCTGTCATGTTATTAGATCCAAAGGAGGCTACTTAAATGTATGATCCACCCCAGGACACTCTTCAGTCCAGTGCATTAGATCTTTCATCTTCATCCCTATGGCTGCAGTTTCTTTAATCTCTGTTTTGGTAACCTTTCCTTTCTCTCTCTGAATTCCTTCAATAGGAAATAATTCTAGCTTTTCTCCAGGGTCTTCCTTCACTATGTCTGATTCTCTCTCTCCCATA
The DNA here is from genome assembly GCF_019279795.1 of Protopterus annectens. Taxonomy (NCBI): domain Eukaryota; kingdom Metazoa; phylum Chordata; order Ceratodontiformes; family Protopteridae; genus Protopterus; species Protopterus annectens. The sequence goes on along the minus strand of NC_056727.1, from coordinate 675,869,754 downwards.
GCTGCTGCTCTGGACATCCTGTTACTTCCTACAAAGAACAAATAGCTCTCTGACGGACATTTTTAGACCTCTTTTTATATCATGTTCAACAGCTCATTAAGCGACCTTGTTTCTACAAACAAAGCTAGATATTTTTCAGCTCTTTAAAAAAAGAGACATTTACTTTTAAGAAATGACACTCTTTAAAACAGACTCTTCATAATACTGCTATAAACATTATTTCTCTAGCTATTTAGTTTCTGGGTCACTTGTATTCTACCATTTTGTGAGAAGTACCATGCTAAGCTGCAGTATACATACACACATAATATATGTGTGGTGTGTGTGTAAATAAATATACACACACACACACACACACACACACAGTATACATACAGAAACATACCTATATCTATAATGTACACACATATATGTGCGAATGCATATATTTATAGGTATATATAGTGCTAAGAGTGACAAAAAGATCCATCTTTTGAGAGCGAATCTAAAAAGATTAAAAAACAAACAAAGATTTTTTCAGAGTGGCAAGTCCACTTGTACCCCCACACTCCCCTACCAACTCGGAAATCACACAACAGTGGGGAAAGGGAAAATTTCCAGAACTGTTGTACTGCGATCGTGCATGCAAAGCAGCCAGCAGGCTGAAAGACGAGGAAAAAAAAGAAGTTATGTCTTACCACAAACACTCCATCTGTGTTGTCGATATTCACTAATCCTTGACTGTGGGCTCGGTTCCGAGCCTAAGAACCAGCTCGGCCATTATTCCAGCTTGCTCCTGCCAAACCTCTCAAGCTAAGCTCTACCCATAATGCTCCTCACCAAAATACCTCAGCTTGAGTTTGCAAACAATAGCGGCAGACAAGAAATAGCAGATCAGAGGCCATACGTGTGTCTTTATTATGCAAGCGAATCTTTGTAAAGATCCGATCCAGCAAAAGTTCTAAAGGCAAGGGGAAGGAGGGAGGGAATGTCAAGGATTAGTGAAGATCGACAACACAGATGGAATGTTATGGTAAGACATAACTTCTTTATCTGATGTTATCAACCTTCACGTAATCCTTGACTGTGGGACACAGTCCCTAGCTACCTGGATTTTGGGAGTTCTCATGGAAGCATATTCCTGAGCACCATTGAGCCAAAAGATGCACATCCCTTAGTAGAGACCAGGTCCAGTTTGTAATCCATAATAAAGCTACGAGGAGATGCCCATGTTGCTGCTGCACAAATATCATCTAAAGAAGCTCTGGCATGAAAAACTGCAGATGCTGCTATTGCTATAGTTGATTGTGCTTTTACAGGTCCTGGAGGGTGGAGTTTCTTTCTGTTGTAAACAAAAGTGATACAGTCTCTTAGCCAATTAGCCAGAGTAACGTTAGATACTGGACTCCCTAAAGTGACTAAAGAAAAGGAAATAAATAGCTGGATTGATTTTCTGATTTCCTTTGTTCTGTAAAGGTAGAAACATAACTTTCTGTGTACATCTAGTAAATGCAGACACTACTCCCCCTTTATTGGAAAAGTTGGGGAAAAAAAACTGGGAGTTGTACAGTCTGACTGATACTTGACTGGGAAACAACCTTTGGTAGGAATGAGGGATTTGTCCGGAGGGAGACCCTGTCCTTATGAAAGATTAAGTAGGGAGGTTTGCAGGATAAGGCCTGTATTTCAGATATTCTTCTGGCAGAAGTGATGGCTATTAAAAATAAGGTTTTCCAGGACAAAAGTTTTAAGTCACAACTTGCTGAAGGCTTAAAAGGGTAACAAGCAAGAGACTGAAGTACCAAATTCAAATCCCATGGTGCAGAGGGTTCTTTATATGGAGATCTAAGCATTAAGGTTCCTTTCAAAAAGGCTTTGCAAAGTTTGTGTGACATATGGGATGAACCATTTAAATGAATATGGAAGTTAGACATTGCAGCAAGATGCACTCGATTAGCAATGGCTGATGCACCTTCCTCAAACATTAAAGCCAAAAAGTCTAGAACTTTATCAACAAGTGCTGAATATGGGTCAAGATTACAGTCTAGCGACCATTTAGTAAACTTTAGCCACTTGTTATGGTACAATTTTCTTGTTGAAAGTTTGTGGTGGGCCAGAATGATGTTTTGGACCAGGGAGGTGAGAGGGATGCCTGACAGTCATGGAAACTAGAGAAGCCACGCAGTGAGCTTCAGATGCTGCAGATTCAGATGGACCAGTCCCCTCTGGGTGGGAAAATAGGTCTAGACCTGGGTCCAGTAACCAGGGTTTCTGAAGGTTTTTGATGAGGCCATAGGAAGGGAAACCAGATCTGCTGATACCAGAATGGGGCAATGAGGATAATCCTGTTCTTTGACCTGTTGGCTTTCTTTAGAAACGGACATATTAAGGGAATCAGAGGGAAGGCGTACAATAGACAAGGGGGCCAATTGTGAAGGACAGCGTCTCTGGGTGACTCCCCTGGTGGGGGGATTAGGGCAAAGTAACTGCTCCACTTGTTGTTCAGAGGAGAGGTGAAAAAATCGCAGCAAGGCTGACCCCAAAGGCAGAACATCTTGTGCTCCACCACTGGATTGAGACTTGTGAGCCATGAGGATGGATCTGCTCAGTTGGTCCTCAATCACACTGGAGCTCCCCGGACTGTGTGCTGCCACTTAGAAAGTGGCCGGAAGAAATTGCCCATTGCCATACTCTGAGCACTTCTCGACAAAGAGGGTAAGATCTGGTTCCTCTTGTTTGTTGATATACCAGACTACCGACATATTGTCTGTTTGAATTGCAATCATTCCCAAAGGGAGGGTATCTTGAAATGCCTGCAACACTAAGAGCACTGCCCTCATCTCTAGAACACTGATATGCAAATTAGCCTCCAGCTGGGGCAAAGTGCCTTAGAGTGTCTTTCCCAGATAATGCCCCCCACCCTATATGGGATGCATCCATGGTCACTATGGGGATGGATAATGGAAGGCCTAACAAAACGTCTTTGGAGTGGCGTCACCAACTCGGGTATTCTTTGCATCGATTGGTGAACATAATCAGATGGGATATTGGCTGATTCAATAGGGACCATTGGGAGGCCAGAAGCCATTGAAGAATTTGCATATATCTGGTCAGGGGGACTAGAGTGATAGAGACTGCCACTGACCCTAGAGTTTGTAGACTGAGTCGTGTGGTTACTTTCTTGCTGGGAATGATCTGGCTGACTTGTGATCTGATCCTCTGAAGTCTTTCTAGGGGAAGAGAAGCAATGCTAGTGCCTGTCAAGCATAGTGCCAATAAATTTCAGCTGCTGGGATGGTTCTAAATGGGATTTTTTGTGCTCTATAGTGATTTCTAACCGGAGCAAAGGAGAAGGTATAATCTTGTGCCTTTAAGAGTTAACATCTGGTGGGAGCAGTAAGTAGCCAGTCTTCTAGATATGGAAACACTCGGAATCCTAGCAGTCTGAGGTGAGCTGCTACCAGTGCCATGCATTTGGTGAACACCCTGAGGGCTGTGGTGAGACCAAAGGGCAGGACCCTCAACTGATAGTGACTGGCTCCCAGCCTGAAGTGCAGGAATCTTCTGGACCACTTGTCCATTTTTATATAGTAATACACATCCTGAAAATCTACTGAGCACATACAATCATCTTTTTCCAAGAACAGAAGTATAGACTGAACAGAGACCATCCAGAATGTGGTTTGCTGAACTGACTTGTTAAACTGACTGAGATCCAAAATTTGTCTCCAGTCCCCTGTTTTCTTTGGCACTAAAAAGAATCTTGAGTAAATCCCGGATCCTCTCTGGTCTGGTGGGACTGCTTGGCTGACTCTTTTGTTGAGCAATTTTTGAATTTTTATGACTGCTGCATCCCTATGACTGGGTGGAATGTCCAGGATTCTTCTTAGTCTTTTTGGTTCATCTGAAAAGGGAATGTATAATCCTCTGCAACCATTTGTCTGCTGTTATCCTTAGCCAGGCAGATTGGTGCAGGGATAATCACCCCCCCCCCCCCCGCTGCCTCCAGAGGAAGGCAACTGGGCTTCCTTTCAGGAGCGCTGATAGGAGTAACCAGGGAAAGAGTCCCTAGAACCCTGATTCTGCGGGCGATTTCTGCCTCTTGAGCGGTGACTTCCATTATAATTATTATATTCCAAACTAGTAAACCATCCACTAAATGTCCCATCCCTCCAGAGTAGACTCCAACCCTATCGCACCACCAGACCACTAAGATCCAGCAACAAAAATCACTTGCAGATCACTAAAGCCAATAATTCTGCTGGCGAAGCAATATTCTCTTGCACCATAGCCAAATTATGGAACTCCCTCCCACCCACAATTACCTGCATACCATCATGCACCCACTTCAAAACTTTACTAAAAGCGCACCTAAAAACATGCTGGCTATGCCCTTGCAACTCCCACTCTAATATCACCCACCCCATCCAGCCACTACCTTTCTTTCCACTCCACTAACTACCTTGATTATAGCAAGCTCAGATGCTCATAAGCCTAGTACTTATACAGCAGGAACTTCTTATTTTAACATTTGTTAATGTCTGTTATGTACTTCACAGATAAAGATTCTAGTTGTCCACTGATGTACTATGTTCTTCATCTGTAAATATGTTGTAAGTAATTGCTATGTAAATTGTTAATCGCTATATAATCCAATGTAACTACTGTCTGTTTATTTTAACTGTGGAGCTTTTCTCCCCGGGCCTCCGCTGAAAATGGACCTACGTCCAGTCGGACACTCCCGGTCAACAAATATAAATAAATAAATAACTAAATAAATTATTACTACCCCCTCTGCCTTGGGGGAAGTAATTGCCATGCGAGTCCAGGAAAGATCCTTGGGACTTTTTGAACCATAGCCTCCCACTTCTCTGGTTCCTGCAATAATGCCGTTGAGGAGTGGAAAAGCATACGCTCATGGCAGAAAGGGTCTTCCCAGCTTTCTCACATCTGGCTACAGTTTCTTTAACTTTGGGACCAAATAGGGAAGTTCCTTCAAATGGAGCATTGATGAAAGAGGAGTTAAATGGCTCTGCGAAATCACATAACTGCATCCAGGCGTGTCTCCTGATTGCTAAGCCTGAACCCGCTGCTCTTGTCATCCCTTCAGCAGCATGCGCAATTAGCCTCATGGACAAGTTGGAGATAGATTCTAGGGTGGTAAGCTGAGAAGCCACTTTGGCTCAAACTTCTGCAGCTACTGTACCCGAAGGAGTATCTGATAGCTGTTTAATCAGATCTCTCTGAAGCCTCATAAAATGTGCCATGTAATTCAAGGACATGAGAGCAAAGGTAGATGAAGCGTAAACGTACTTCCCAAATCTATCCATTGTCCTAGACTATTTGTTAGGAGGATGGATAGTAGGACTTTTGTCAACAAGTTCCTTCTTGGTGGCTACTGCTACCACCATGGAGTCCACAGGAATTCTTTGGCCCACTGTTGCTGATCCTGAGAGGCAGAGAGGATACAGTCAGATCACTTTGAGATCGGCTCAATAAAGTCAGGTAGCTTCCAAGCCCGCCGAGCGATCAACTTAAGATCATGAGCAGGCGGAGAGATCCAAGAGGTAGATGGCTGGGCATGAAAAGCCTCTAGGTATACTGATTCATCCGAGGAAGACTGGATGGTAGTCCAGCCACCCCTCTGTTTAAGAATTTCCAGGATGTGTAAGAAGAGAACATCTTCAGGGGGTGACTTAAGGGAACCTTTCCCCTCATCAGAAGGAGTCTTCAGGGGAGTTAAAATGCTTCCTCCTGAACATTTCTTCAAATGTACCTCTTCGGTGGGGTGTTTCAGAGAGGTATCTGAAGATGACATAACCAATCTGGTTTGATCCTGAGACTTTTGTGCCCTCTGTCCCAGGGAAGAAACTGGAGGAAGGTCTGGTTGAGGGGATGCACAAGACATTTGGTCTGACAGGGAAGGCATAGACTGTTTGCCCACAATGGGCAAGGCCCTCTCCATGGCTTGGAAGGTAGGCCCCATCCCCTGTAGAGGGATGGCAGCCCAGAACCAAAATAGAATCCTTTGGAACTGTGGTCCCACCCTGCACCAAGGAGGTCACCTTCAAAGCCGAAGCCAGAGATGAGTTTACATATGCCAAAATACCGTGGGGCATGGAAGGCTCAGAAAGTATCAAAGTTGAACCCTGCCCCTCAGAACCAGCAGCAAAGCCTCGAACACGGGAGGTCTCCAAGTCCAACAAATTAGAAGAACTCAGGGTAGCTATCGGCGCAGGAGAAGGAGCTCTGACTGGCACCAAAACAGTCAAAGCCGGGAAGGTCAGTATCAGGGGCTCTGAAAACTCAGCTGGAATCGAAGGAGGAATAAGTAGTGGTGTGGAAGAAGGTAAGGTTCCAGAGCCAACATTGCTAGGAACCGTGGAAGGAGGTAATCCCCTCACCTTAAGCAGCTGATCCATCAGTCTCATAATATCAGATTTGGACAGACTCTTGGTGGACTGAACTGAAAAAGCTGATGGAGGTTATGGTGGACGTTTCTCCAAAAAGGGGCTGGGAGGACGGTCCACAAAAGAATCTACTGAAGGGGAATATGTGGTTTGTGGTAAAATTACAAATGAAAGGTCCTTTGGCTCCATACTCTTGGTCGGTACCGAATAGGAAGCGTACTTAATTGATATTGGTACCGATGTCATTTGTACCGAAGATATAGGCACTGAAGATGGTGAAGAAACTGGCACTGTTGGCACCGAAGACTGAATGTTTTGGCCTACCGACATACCTCTCAACTTCTTACAGCAAGAAATCTGGACAAAGCCATTAATAAAAGTGGGACAAAGGCCCAAAAATAGGGACAACTTTTTAATATTTCACTTACAAATTTAGAAAGGTGATAGAATAAGAGGTTTTGTTTTAGCATGGACTTTCTGAGGGTATGAAATCTGAAACTGAAATGCTTGTTATTATTTTCTAACTTCAGTCTTTAATGATTTGCCAGAAAACCACAATTTTATGAAAAATGGACCAAATATATGAGGAAAAAATCTGGGCATTCTGTGAAAATTTGTATAGTTAAGAAGTACGCCCACCAGTACAAAGGAAGCTGTCAGCACCATGGCAGTCTTGGCAATTTTGCTTGGCAGTTCCAATGAATACGTCAGAACCGTCTCACTTCTTTTCTTTGGTTTGGTAGAGGAGGAGGAAGAAGATGATGATGAACTGGCTTCAGTTTTAGGACCACACAAGGCCTCATCAAAATCTGATTTAAGAAAACCTTTTGTCGAAAGATTTTACTCTTCTAACATATTCTGGAAGAATCACACCAAGTTCTTGTAAGCAAGTAAAACAGCTTTATTTTACATGCATGGAGACCTGCTACATGATAGTAGTATGCCAGCAGTCTGGCTACTTGTAGTTTGAGTTCTGCTTATATAGACCCTCCTGCACGTACATACACGCAGCACACAGAACATTCATTAGAAGTGATAGTTTGATTACTTGTTTTTACCAGCCAGTACCACAGTTATTCTTGCACCATTAACTTTCTTATCAGCAGTTTAAGATTAACTTCTGCATTCCTCAGTGATCAACATTTTCCAGAACATTTCAGTTTGCATGCAGTGAACATTTTTCTGCTTAACCCTTTAAATACAGAATACAAAATATGTTGAACTTCAGTATTTTTCCACACCTTTTAAAATTAACTTTTTTTTTTCAGTCAGCAGGAGTCCTGTGGCTAAAACTGTGACAGACTGCACAATCCTCTTGTAGATGGACCACATCAAGACAATACACACAAACTGTGTCCATCTGAATTTGGAAGCTTCCTGTTGCATTCTTGGCACCTCTTGAAGCCTGAAGTGCCTTTAATGGGTTAATCAGCTTTTACAACAACAAAGGCCACAGAGACACACACTCAAACACTTGTACCAAGAAGTCAGAAGGTAAAGTTTTTTTTTTTTTTAATAAACTAAGGAAAAAAGGCCGGAAGAAAAGAAATACCAGCACTGGTTATTTAAGAATATCCAAAGGTAAAATTATTTTTACTGACTTTCATTTAACCGAATCACAAATCACTGAAAAATTTCACCGAAAACGCATTTTAGTGAAAATTATTTTGCAACATCAAATTTCATATAGGAAAAAAATGTACTTTAATAAGTTGCTTTTACAGAGGGGCAAGTCCCCCCTACATAAACATATTCATTATACAGTTACACAAGAATGGAGAAAAGAAAGAAAAAAATACAGTTAATCACTGCTGGCACACAAACACAAACTGCATCTGAGAATATAGTCCATCTCATAGCAATGGAGCATGCTTGTGTATGACTATGCTTGTTGCAGAAGTTCTAATAACAGCATCTACTATATACCTGTAATGACAACTTAGAAAGTCAGCATTTCTAATCAGGGACTAGATCCTCCACGTCCATAGAATCCACCATGCTTTTGCAACATCCCTTGCACATGAGACAAAACCACACTCTGATAAAACAACATGTGTCTTAAAAAATGTGTGCTCTGAGGTGGAATTTTCCCCATTGATTGCAGCAGTTCTAACATCTGTGAAAATCTCCCGTTTGGTGAAGAAATCTCCCTAAGATGCCAATTATAATTTTACTTTACAATGTCAATCACTGAAATTACTGGCTTGAGGGAAAAAAAGAATGAGTCACCATGGTCTGAAATAACATACTAAGAATAGAAGGGTAGAGTTGTAAAACTACACCCAAACACTTATAAAAGAAATGGGTAGGAATACTGTCTTTTTTTTTTATTATTCGACAGCTTGACCGGTACAAACAAATGGGTGGAGTTTCCAGTTATGAATTCTTCCTTGAGTTGACTCCTGAAATGGACTAAATTAATTTCCAATTGTTTCTCCAAAAAGACCAAAATAAATTATTCTGTCAATTTTAATAATGGTAGAGGAAGCTGGCTTCTTATTGAAATGTCAGTGCTTGAAATGCCAAGTGCTGACAAGCTGAAAAAAAATGACCAAAAACACAGGAGAAGGGCGAATCTCAAAAATCGCTCTTCTTAAAACTTCTTTTTGCAAGGAGGGGGCAAGCTCACCACATCCCCCAAACTTATATATACCAACTCTGAAATTGCCATACCTCAGAGAAGAGGGAATATTCCAAGAAATAGCATCTTTAACTTAGTATATACAAGTCGATCTTTTGGCCTTTCAGTCTCCATATTTTAGAAATGATTCTAAGGGATCCAACAATTTAAACAGTTACCAAGGAAGTTTTTTTTCTAAACTGTGAAGACAGAGCCCTAATTAAAAGAAATGCCTGGGTGTTTGACAATGATGACCTGCATTTCAGTATCCTTGACCACCAATTTATGTATTCAGAAATAGATACCAGAGTTGAAAAAAGTACTGATAAAGATACCTGTCTTATCTTACACTTAATATGCACCAGCACCTGCAGAGGCTCTCCATACACTGAGATACCTAACTTCATGTCCCTGCAAGTAACTGTCAATAAGAGAGAGGTGTCAGCCTCAGCATGTATGCATGGTGGAGTCTTACAATCTGATGTGAAAGATGACTTCTTAATAGATTCTTCTCTCTTCTGAATCAATTACTTTACTTCAAAAACAGTTTTGCCAATTTTACCAAGTACTTTTTCTTTAATCTTTTTTTTCTCTACAGACCTTCAGCATTTTCAGGTAAGACGAAAGTTAATGTTTTCTGTCTGCTTAATTTTGTGAGCTGCTTAAACATGCTACAAACTCTCAAGTCTTAACATTATGTTCAGGGGTTCATACACCGAACCCACAGACATTGCCAACATCCTAGCTGACAGGTTCAGCGCAAACTTCTCCCCCCCCTCCCCACCAAAAGGGCAAATATCTATCCCAGCAGAGTGCTGCCCCCCTGACATCTCAGATGCTCAGGTAAGAGCCGCCCTCTCCAAAGCAAAAAACACAGCATCAATGGGACCAGATGGTGTCCCGGGCTGCGTCCTACATGAACTCAAAGAAGAGCTAAACCCAAACATAAAACTACTGTTCAATCTCAGCCTTACTACAGGATATGTGCCCAAAGAGTGGCGTACAGCAACAGTGGTCCCTCTCCATAAAGGTGGTGCCTCAACGGATCCTGGAAACTATCGCCCAATAAGCCTGACTAGCTTGGTCTGCAAAGCTATGGAAAGGATCATCATGGACCTCATAAATAAAGATATTGGGGACCTACAAACACTGGATCCTACCCAGTTCGGCTTTGTTAAGGGCAGATCCTGCCTCTTAAACCTGGTTGATTTCTTTGAAACAGTCACCAAGGCCATTGACGAGGGGAAGGTGGTCCACACAGCCTACCTGGACCTCGCAAAAGCCTTTGATACAATACCCCACTCGGGCATTATAGATAAGCTCACCAGCTTAAATATAAACCCCTATGTCACTAGATGGATTGCAAACTGGCTCAAGGACAGAGCCCACATGGTTAGAATTGCTGGAGCCATGTCAGACTCCAAACCAGTTACACGTGGTGTCCCACAAGGCTCAGTCCTGGGACCTCTCTTGTTCGGTATATATTTCTCGGAGGGACAGGCCAACACGGAAGGACTGTGGCTGACCAAGTTTGCAGATGACTGCAAACTGGGCGCCATAATCGACTCTCCAGCCGACACAAGCATCCTCCAAAAGGGCCTCATAGAAACAGACAACTGGTGCCAGAACCATGGCCTCAAGCTAAATGCCAAAAGTGTATAGTCATCCCTTTGGCAAAAACAAAGTGCCCACAAATTACCACATAGGTGGAAATCCATTAAGTACAGAAGAAGTAATTAGGGACCTGGGGACCCAAGTTGATAGCAATCTCTCATTTGACAACCACGTGGCCAAAGTGGTTAGAAAAACATTTTATATAGCCCACCTAATCCTGAAGGGATTCACATCTAGATCAGGGAGGTCATCGTGCCTCTTTACTCATCCCTCATCAGGCCCATAATTGAGTACAATGCCCTTTTGGGATGTACCTTACCAGACACCTGCAGCAACTGGAAAGACCCCAAAAGTACCTCACCAAGAGGATCAAAGGGCTCCAACAGATGCCATATGCTGCCCGGTTAAAGAAACTCCAGCTCTACTCAGTGGCATACCGCCTGTTCAGAGGCGATCTGTGCCTGACGTATAAAGCCATGTCCAACCCGGAATTAATGGACATGCTGCACCTCAGAAAATCCAAATCCCATCAAGCTATGCGCTCGAGAGACTTGAACCTCAGCACTGAAATAAATAGGACATGCTGGAGGGACAGATTCATAACCCAGAGGCTCCCTTCACTCTGGAATAAAATCCCAGTCCAGGTTAGGCAGAGTCCCTCATTGACTCTCTTCAAGAGGAATCTTGATGAGTGGATGGGAGATCATAGGTTTACCCCGGGTATCACTTCTGTGTCACTGTTAGATAGAGGCACAGTATACTAACCTCGAAAAAGGGCATAGCAAAATAAATTTAAAATGGGTGGCGAAAGCCAAACACATTCTGGCTAGGCTTATAAATGCCCTAGGGCAGATAGCCTAGTATGAACCTATGAACCTATACAAAAAAGACAGGGATTGAAAATCATCTGGGGCCATTTGCCTTCCATAATCACACTTTTTGATTGACTAGGCTAACAGTGGCAAAAAAGTGTAAAAGATACTGAAAACAAAAGTTATGTACATACCATTACAATAGATCTGGATTGTCTGTTTCCATCCTTCCTCAATGTATGGGTCTTAGATCCATGTCATATCTGACTTGAGACACTTTCAAGGTTCGGATCCAGTGCTCAGGCTCCTCCTCTCACCCATACTCCCTGCTAACTGAAACACCTTAGATCGAGTTTGTCCCTAGGAAAAAAGGTAAGGGTACAGAGTCTAAGACAGAGGTAATGAAACAAAACAGCTGAAAAGCCAGGTCTTTGTAATGAACCTGTAGGAGCAAAGGTTAGATCATGCACAGAAAACCAGGAATCAGAAGATCAAATGTTATAAAGCACACGGAAGGAGGAAGGAAGGCAATAGACAATACAGATTTATTGTTATGGTGAGTACGTAGCTTTTGCATCTGATGCCTTTTCCCTCAGTTCTTCAACATATGGGACAGAGTCTCCAGCTATTTTAACACTTGGGATGGTCTTATGGAAGGATATTCCAGAGCACAGCTGAACCAGAAGACGCTCTTGATCTGGACTGTATGTCCAATTTATAATGTGAAATGAAGATGTGAACATTAGACCAGGTGGCAGCTGCACAAATGTCATCAAGAGATGCACTAGAAAAGAATGATGTCAATGAAGTGACTGATCTAGTAGAATCAGCTTTTGAGGGAGCAGGCAGGGGCAGCCCCATCTGCTTGTAAACATAGGAAATGCATTCTGGCAATGAATGGGTGACTATAACCTTGGATACTCCTTTTCCCATTTTGACAGCAGAGAAAGAGAAACAACTGATCAGTTTTCCTGAAAACTCTGATCCAGTGAAAACAGAATACTAATTGGAGGTGAACATCTAGTAAGTGTAATATATATGCACCTTTATTTTAACATTTTGGGAAAAACACAGGGAGATTTATGGATCAAGTTATAGAGGATTCAGAAGCCAACTTTGGAAGAATAGAAGGACTGGCTCTCAGGTTCACTCTATCTTTGTCAAAAAATAGGTATGGGGGTTTTGCAGACAAGGCATGGATTCTCTCCAATGTGAAAAGACGCTATATGTCTGCTAACTGTACTCTGATAATGGAATAACGTGTCTCCTTTCTGTAAATGGTCTTCCAAGAATTCTAAAATCACTGGAAGGGGAGTGAAAAAGGATCAAGACTGCTCGCAACAGCCCAAATGGAGAATCTTTCCATTAACTTTTGTAAATCTTATGTGTAAAAGATTTTTGAGGAAAAGTTAGAAAATTAACAACAAAGTATAAAAACATGGATTGTCTAGCCATCATTGGAACTGCAGAAACCATGCAATCAATTTGAGGTAATAAATGTCCAAGTGAGGCAATCCTGCTAGATGAAATAATAGATTTGGAACAGAGCCCAGCAGCCAGGAAGGGTGTACTAGATGAGGCCAGGGGAAGGGAAACCATACTTGATGAGGCAAGTACAGGGCTATGAGGATGACTGTGATCTTCCTTGCCAGTGCCTTCTGTAAAACCTTTAGAATCAGAGAATAGGGGGAAAGGCATAAAGGCGCCCTATGGGCCAACTGCGACACAAAGCATCCCTCAATCACACCTCTTCCAGTGGGGATCAGAGAGAAGAACTTGCTGCACTTGGTATTGATAGGAGATGCAAAGATCACAGCAAGGTCAACCCCAATGGCTGAATATCTGCACTGGGACCACTCATGAGGAAGATGTATAGACCTGTTCATCTTGTCTTTTAGCATTGGGACATGCATTGTTACTAGAAAGCAGTGAGAAGATATTGTGCATTGCCACATTCTCAAGGGCCTCTTGACATAATGGGTAAGATCTGGTTCCTCTCGCTTTGCTGATGTATCAGACAACTACCATGTTGTCTGTCTGAATGGATATCACATCTATGGGAAGAGTGCCTGAAAGACCTGCAATGCTAGGAGGACTGCTCTCAAGTACAACACAATGATGTGAAGTCTGGCCTCTGACTGTGATCATGTGTTTTTGGCTGCCTTTCCCCGGTAATGACCTCTCCCTGTCTCAAGTGGGAAGCGTCTTTCCTCACCACGGCTTGAGGGGTGGAGGTTGAAAAAAATGTCTGTTTGAGGCATGTGATGATTCCAACTACCATCAGATATGTCATCTGCAGATCTACATTAAGAATACTTGAAAGGACATGGGTTGTTGTTTTATTGACCACTGGATTGCAAGAGTTCACTGTAGAACTTGCATGTAGTACCTGGCTAGGATAACCAGGGTAACTGACGCTGCCATGGACCTAAGAGATGGAGAATCATTCTTGCTGGTGGCTTCTGAAAGGATATGACTGTTAAAGCTTGATGGTAAATGGCTTGCAATTTAAAGTCGTGTCCAACTGGGCTACTATGGGTTCTAATGACTGAATTAGGCAAAGTTTGGATTTTGTCAGATTGACAGTAATGCCTAGATCTGAACAGAGGTACAGTAAGGAGTCCCTGGCCAGGATGAGTAGATCCGGGTAGAGGCGGTAGTAAGCCTGTCATCTAAGTAAGGGAACACTCGGATCTTTGCAGCTGAAGATGAGCTGCAACTACTACCATACACTTGGTAAACACCTGAGGGGTTGTGCTGAGACCAAAGTGCAGAGCTCTGAGCTGAAAATGACTAACTCCCAGCCAGAAGTGAAGATACTTCCTGGAGTGCCCGTCAATCTTTATGTAGTAGTATCCATCCTGAAAGACCTATTGAGTGCAGCCAATCATTCTCTCTCAGAAAAGGGAGAACAGACTGTATCATGACTATCTGGAATTTCGTTTTCTTAACAAAACTGTTTAAGTAGCTTAGATACAAAACTGGCCTGAACTCTCCATTTTTCTTTAACACTAAAAAGAATCTGGAGTAAATTACAGATCCTCTTTTGTCTGGTGAAATCTCTTAGATGACTTGATTGATTAGATGCTTCTTTATTTCTGCCTTTGAGAGAGTGGAATGCCAGGTCTTTCTGGGTCTGAATGAATGGCATGAAAGGCAATGAAGTAGTATATGGTTATGATCCTCTGCACCCATTTGTCTTGAGTGACGGATGTCTATGTTTTTTAGTGCAGGGAGAGGCCCTCTGACTGCCTCTACAGTGCAACATTTGGGCAAGTGCTCAAGACTGCTGAAAGTGCTTCTCGGAGAAGGGACCTCCAAAGCCTTGATTCTGTGGAGCACCTCAATCTCTAGGGTAACGCACATTATAAGAGTTCTCTCCTCTGCCATGGGGAGCCCTGTCACCAGACATGTCCAGTGAAAAGCCCTGTGACTTGCAGAACCAAATTTTCTTGCCTCTTTTTTTGATTTATAGAAAAGGTCCTCTGAGGAGTAGAAAAATTGATCTCTAAGGCAGACAAGCATTTGCCCTCCTTTTCACTTCTGGAGATTGTATCAATCGCTGTGGGACAAAAACATGTTAAGCCATCATGGCAGGCATTCAAAATGGACAACATGAAATGTTCCACAAAGTTGCAGAGCTTCATCCAAGCATGTCTCACAATGGATATGCCTGTGCCAGCTGCTCTAGATGTACCCTCCGTTGTGCTGAAGATAAGGCACATAGAGATACTGGACAAAGATTGAAGGGTGGCCAGCTGCACATCAATGGACTTCCTTTGATCCACTGGCATGGCCCCTGGGAGAGATTTGGAGATTTCTTTAGTCAGATCTCTCTGCAATCATGTAACATGGGCCAAGCAGTTTAAAGCTCTCACCAAAAAGGTAGATGAAGTGTGGACTAGCTTCCCACATTTGTCCAACACACAAGACTCCCTATTCGGTGGGTGGACACATGAACGCTCTTCTGCTAGTTCCTTCTTTGTGGCTGCCACCACCATCATAGAATCTACTGCCAGGCCCTTGCTCCAATAGGGCAATCTTTAGGGGTGATGAGAAATTTATATGCTTTCTTGGCAATGGGTTCAGCTATGTCCAGCTTCTTCCAAGCCAGTGTGGAGATCAAGTCGGTCATCTCACCCACTGGCAGGACCACCCAAGTTGTAGATGGGCCAGAGCCAAAAATTCACTTTAGATGGACTCTTCTGGAGAAAGTGACTGGGAAGATCCCCCTCTTCTGTTTAAGTAGTCGGAAGATTTCCCTGAATGACACATCCTTGAGGGGAACTCTGAGGAAACCTTCTCCTTCATCAGTCTGTCTGTTGTAACAAATTCTTGAGGAGAATCTAGGTGCTTCCTTTTGAAACTGTGCTTCTTGTATACCTCCTCAGTGGGATACTCTAGTAAGGACTGAGAAGCTGCTCCATAGGAGCTGGTGTTTTTTGGCCATTGGCCATCCTGATGGGACAAGAAGAATAGGATTCGGACCTTTAGAGATCCTTAGGGGGAGGGGGAGGGATGGATCTGATCTCGAAGGGAAAGTCTTCTCTATGGAATGACAGAGTACTGTCTTGAAAGCCTTGACTACTGAGCTTGAAACCGGTCTAGGGATTCCAGTCCTAGCAGCAGGAGCCCCTGAGTGAGGCTCACTCTGAGACAACACATGGCTAGGATCTGAGGCTGTCACTGGTGTGGAATTATCTAACACCAAAACCCTGAGATGGAGGAATGGCTCTAAGGATCTCGGACCCAAACCTACCCTGTCAGAGTCAATACCAACCATTCATCTTTGAGATTCAGCTGGCTTTGAAGCAGCCAGAGCCAAATGAATTAGACAACTGATCAGCGTTGGGGAACTAAGTCTAGACTCCTATGAAAACTTGCTGCATGTGGAAGTCAGATCCAGTGACTTAGACATGAAAAGTTAGATCGGAGAAGGAGAAACTACTGAGTGTGAAAAAGTACTTCCTTCTGATCCAGTGGAGGCCGGAGCCTGGAGAACACCCACTGGATCTAGGTCCAAAGGAATCTCCTCATCTTGTCCATGTCAGCTTCAGTTAGGCTCCTGTAAAACCTGGTTGATTAGAAAATGATGTAGTAAAGGGAGGTCTGCAGTGATGGTACCTTTGCTCTTGCAGGACTGGAGAATGGTGTATAGGTGATACAGGCTCTGAACTTAACCTCAGAGGAGTGTTGGATCTGATATGAACTGGATCCAAGAAAAGCACTGGCTCCGAGGGGTTTGGGAATGTTGACTCCAGATATGAGAAAGAAGAATGATCTGGAGACCTCTTCCTTGAGGATTTAGACTTATACTTTTCTTTGTCTTAGTTTTTTCTTTCTACCTGTATTTTTCCTTTGTTTTTTCAGTGTACTGTTTTGGGAGAAGAAGAAACACAAGAAGAAGCACTTTCATATGTAGGGGTTGGGAAACATCCTTTCAAAATCAATTTGTTCCTTTTCTCAACTCCTACTCACTGACCAAAAGCTTCACAGACGGAGCAGAATGTGTCCAGATGTGAAGGGCCAAAACACTTAAGGCATTTGTCATGGGCATATCAGATGGATAGCTTGTGAGAACAAGGTACATACTTTTTAAAACCAGACAGTTTATTCAACATGCTGAAAAGGGAAAATAAATGAACAACAAGTCAAAAGTAAGAACTGTCTAAAGAGAAAAAGAATAAATATATATGTGTGTGTGTGTGTGCGCGTATATTTATATATACATATATATATATATATATTTATATATACATATATATATATATATATATATATATATATATATATATATACATACATATACTATATATATATATATATATATATATACATACATACATATAGCTCAAACTTTTTTTTAAAAAAGATAAATAGAAAAAGTTCAACACCCAAGGTAAAGAATATGAAAAAAAAGGTCGGGGAGGAGTAAAGTATGAGGAAAAAAATAACTATTCTGTCAGAAATTATGTATATACCAAAAATGTATAATTAGCTAAAAAGGAGAACAGAAGAAATATGAAGATTTATACCACTTATCTCCTAAGCACCAACAGATCCATCCTATGCTTATGGCTGCAAAAGAGAGCTGAGGTATCTCAGTTAACAGCAGGGATTGTGGGTAAGGGGAGAAGCCTGATCCCCAGATCCAAAGCTTGAAAATGTCTGCAGTTGGATCTGACATGGATCAGAGACCCATAAGTTGAAGAACGGACAGAAAAAAAATATCAGGTACGATTTTAATAAAGAAACAAAAAAGGAGGTCTTCTATCTTGGTAGATGTTTGGCACTCAAAATATACAAAAAAAGTGAACAGATTGTGCAAAACACAATAAAATAAGAAAGCCTGTACCTGCCCACATCATTACTTACCTAGCAAGAAATCTCCTTTGGCACCTCACAAAGAAACTACCACTTTTGAAGGTTCTGTCCATGAAAATGGATTAATGAGGTGCCTATAACAACCCAAATGTTATTGTATTATATTATATTATTATTATTCAATTTATCTAAAAACAAGCCAAAGAAAAGTAAAAGGTGAATGGGAATTATTACTACTTTTGGTGTACATATAAAGGATCTCATACACATGGGGATAGCCAACTTACCATGGTGCCAACAAACGATAGTTTCTGATGCACAATATGTCTTATTATTGAATTTTATTGCCAAGGATTATCGCCTGTCATTTTCCTGAATGTACAGCCCCTAGAATGAGATCCAAATCAGACCGCCAAACTAAGAGTGAGAAAACACATGAAATGGCAAAAGAAAAATAGTGACGATATTCTTTTTATGGGACAAAGCCCCTTTAAAACACATTGGTGAATTTTGCCCATCAGACATCCCTGATTCTACTCAAGCCTGAGACCACACAATCTTTAATCCTGTTTTTTTCTCTTTTTGTTTTCTGACTGTTTTATTCACTTACTAATCTCTGTTTGGCAATCATCACTGAACCACTTACTATGATAGATATCACAGGACAGAAAGTACATAAACAGATATTTCATCCATCAGCTGTACCCACAACACCTCACCATCTAAAAAAAATAAGTTATGTACTTACCATAACGTTCCATGTGAGTTGTTCATCTCACCTTCATTCTCACTGATGGGTTTAGAGCTGATCCTCGGCTCCAACTCAGCCAAATGCTACAGCTTGAGGTCTTCAACCAGCTCGTGGCCTACTCCCTATCCCATGACACACTGGTGCTTCCCTCAGATCTGGTTTCCTGACAACTAACTCACTAGATAAGTTCCCCCCAAAAAAAATTAGTATCCAAGGATACACTAGATAAGGGCTAAAGGCAATCCAACTTGTTTCAACTTATCAGTCCACAAGACACTGGTTGGAGGGTGAGATGTAAGAATGAAGGTGAGATGAACAACTCACATGGAACATTATGGCAAGCACATAACTTCTTTATATGAAGTTGTTCTATCTCACCTTCATTCTCACTGATGGGTTAGCTTCCCAAGCACCATCTTTCTCGGGTGGCTCATGGGAGTATATTCCTCAGGACAGTGGAACCAAAGGAGGCCCTGTCCCTGTAGGCCTTATCCAATTTGTAATGATTGATAAAGGTATGAGGTCTAGATCATGTGGCTGCTGCACAAATGGAATCTATTGGTAGTTTGACCAGAAAGGCTGAAGATGTGGAAACAATTCTAGATGAATGGGCCTTTATTTTTTTTATGTAATGGTGAATGGACAGAATCGTATGTAAAAGAGATGCAATCTGATAACCATTTTGACAAGGTGGTTTTTACCACCGGAGCACCTTTCTTTGAGTCTGAAAATGAAACAAAGAGCTGTTCTGATTTTCTAAAGTCCACAGTCCTGTGTAAATGGAATGGAAGCTGCCTGTGGACATCCAACTTGTGCAGCGTATGTTCCATAGAATAATTAGGGAAAAAAAAGTACAGTTGTGTACACTTACTATAAATGTAGATGTTTAAGTGTATTCACTGTTGCAGTCATCACATTTGAGTTATCTGCCTGCAGGTAGCCCTCAGCCGGCCTTAATACCAGAGTCTTGGATTCCTGTGTCAGATGCTGTCTCTTCTTCCATGATGTCAGGTCATCAGGGGTATAAAACATGCAGCCGATGCCATTACAGCAGTTTTTCCTGCCCCATGGTAAGTGTACACAACTGTATTATGTTCTTTGTGTTTCACTGTTGCAGTCATCACATTTGGGTTGATTCCAAAGCTAAGGAAGGGAGGAGGAAGTTAGAGAGCATTAGGGCCAGCTATTAAGCATTGTAAGACTTCAGTGGCAAAACCAGCCCTGGATTTAGAAAAAAATAGGCATGCGGTAATGCTTGGTGAAGGTATGTACAGAGCTCCAGGTAGCAGCTTCTAGGATGCCCCTGGTAGGGACTCCTCAGAAAGGCTGTAGAGGTAGATGCAGCCCTGATGGAATGTGATCTTATCCCCTGTGGGGTAGGTTTTCCATGGTGCTTATAGCAGAAATGAATGCAATGGGCTATCCATTTAGAAATGGTCTGCTTTGAAATGGCCTTCCTCTCTGCCCCTGCAGCAAAGCCAACTAGCAGCTATTTAGATTTTCTAAGAGGCTTAGTCCTGTCCAAATAGAATCTAAGTTGTCCGTGTACGTCCAAAGAGTGCAGTATTCGTTCTCCTTTGTTTTGTGGATTCGGGAAAAAAGTAGGCAAATAAATGGACTGATTTAGGGCCACACTAGACACCACCTTGGGCATAAAGGAAGGATTGGTCCTGACGGAAACCCTGTCTGCATGGAAGATAATGAAGGGCTCCACTGCCATGAGGGCCTGTAATTCAGACACTTTTCTTGTTGAAGTGATGGCTAGAAGGAAGGCTGTTTTCCAAGAAAGGAATTTCAACTCTGTAGTTGCAGCTGGCTCGAAAGGAGGGAGAGTGAGCTTTTCCAATACAAAGTTAAGGTCCCAGGCTGGAGTAGGGGCTCTCCTTGGGGGTCTTAAAATCTTGGCCCCTCTGAGGAATTGCTTTAGCAGGGGGTGAGAGAAGAGGGGTGGGTTCAGTATTATAATGTGCTGAAATGGCAGAGGCATTAATTTTAATTGATGAGAAGGATAGGCCCTTGTGGAGCATTTCTGTTAAGTACTTAAGTATATGAGGTAAGCTGGGCACTGTTGTGCCCATCCCCTGAGTCTGGCTCCAGGAACAGTATCTCTTCTACTTTTCAGAATATGATTTTCTAGTACTAGGCCTTCTTGCCTCCAGAATGACATCTAGCACCTGCTTACTGAGGGATGCTATTGGAAAGCTCAAGGAATTAGCCAGGCTGCAAGGTCAGGGTTTGAAGCTGAGGGTGCAGAATCTGGCCTGCCTGCTGGGACAGCAGGAAGGGGTGTGAGGCAGGTGTCATGGTTCCAGCAGTGTCATGCTGCGCAAGATGGGTTACCAGTGCTGGCATGGCCAGTCTGGTGCTATCAGTATTGTCCTTGGCTTGTCCTGTTTGATCTTTTGCAGAACCTTCGAGAGGAGAGGCAGACGGGGAAAGGCATAAACCGAGAGGCTTTCCCAGGTAAAGCACAGGGCATCCACTTTCCAAGCTTGACTGTGGGAAGTCAGTGTGCAGAATTTGTCCAATTGGTAGTTCTGAGGGGAGGCAAACAGGTCTATCTCTGGAGACCCCCATTTATTCTTCAAGAGTTTGAATATCTTTGGTCCAGTTTCCATTCGTGTGGGTCCTTGAGATTTCTGCTTAGGTCGTCTGCCAGAGAATTTAGCTTGCCTGGCAGAAATTGAGCCTGCAGGTGCACTTGGTAGCTCAAGGCTGTGTTCCACAGAGCCATGGCTAGTCTGCAGAGAGGGTACAAGTGGGTTCCCCCCTGCTTGTTTATGTACCACATAACTGTGGTGTTGTTTGTCTTTACTAATAATTGTCCTGGAAGAATGTGGTCTTTGAAGGCTGTCAGGGAATTCTGTACAGCTAACATTTCTTTTTGGTTGATATGCAGGTGCATCCGTCTCAGGTTCCATTTGCCCTGAATGCTCTGCCCTGCCAAGTGAGCCCCCCATGCATAGTCTGATGGGTCTGTTGTTAGGGTTTGGGCGGCAGGGGGTAGAGTGAAATGGAGACCCTTGTTGTGGTAGCAGGCCTCTGGCCAACTGACAACTTAGATTCAATCTTGTCTTTATACAAGGAATGATAGGAATCATTGATTCCAGGTCCTGAGAAGGTTGACACCATAGGCTTTTTAGATACCACTGTAGTTTCCTCATATGCAGTCTTGCATATGGGATCAGTAGAATGCAAGAGGCCATGAACCCCAGGGTTTGCAGAATTTTCCTTGTGGCCAGTAGTTTGAAGTAGGTTGTCAAATAAACTTGTTTCTCTGGAGTGAGGAAAGCCATCTGGGAAGTAGCGTTCAAGCTTGCTCCTAGGAATACAATCTGTTGGCAGGGTACTAGATGAGATTACTTTTCGTTTATGGTGTACCCCAGTGAGGTTAGAAGTTTCTTTACAAATGCCAGATGTTTTACTAGCAAGTCCTGGCTTTCTGCCTGAATCAGACAATCGTCCAAGTAAGGGTATATCTGAATATTTCTCTGCCTGCAAAATGCAGTGGCTGGAGCTAGACACTATGTGAATACCTTGGGCACAGTAGATAAGCCAAAGGGAAGTGCAGAGAACTGATAGTGCATGGAGCCTGCCCTGAAGTGTAGGTATTTGCTGCAAGCTCCCCTTATTGGAATGTGCAGGTAAACTTTCTTTAAGTCTAAGGTTGCCAACCAGGCATCTTTGCCTAGCATAGGAAGCAGCTGTTGAAGTGTTAGCATTTTGAATTTTGGGATTACAAAAAATGTGTTTAGAATAGAGAGGTCCAGGATAGGACGCCAGCAGCTGTCTTTTCTGGGTTCCAGAAAAAGTCTTTAATAAAAACCTAGTCCCCTTTCTTCTGCTGGGACAGGTTGAATAGCCCTAATACTTAGAAGAGAGAGTACCTGCTGTAAAGCCTCTGCCCACTGAATTGGGGGTGGGTCTGGCCAACTGTTTGGGGTTGGTAGGGTGTGTAAGTGGAATCTGTATCCTTGGGAAAGTACATTCAAAACCCATTTGTCCTGGGTAATGAGCTCCAGTTTTTTGCATGCAGAGCGAGCTTCCCTCCTAAGGGAGAAGGTAGTTGAGCAGGGCTTGGAAGGGTTAAGGTTAAGTCATTGTGCCATTTTTCCGTAGTGGAGTGTCTTACTACTCCCTGCTGTGGAAGTGGGAGCCCCCCACTGCTTAGGCCTGTGCGTAGCCTGAGACTGTAACCTAGGTGGTTTGCTGTTCCTGGATTTGGACTGAGAAGGCCTGGAAGAGGCTGGAAAGGACCAGTTCATTGAAGGCCAATGCCTACTACATCTGGGAGGCTGTACTTGCAGGAAATCTATAACAGTTTGCATAGATTTTGCTTTTTCCTCCATCTTTTGAGGACTTCTTCTGCTTTGTTGCCAAACAGGCAGTCTTGGTTTAAGGGAGCATCCAGTAATTTAGCTTTAACATGATCTGGCAAGTTTTACTCCTTAAGCCAAGCATGCCTTCTAAGTACTGACCCAGTGACAGCAGCCTTGCAAGATGCTTCTAAAGAGTCAAAACCACATTGCAAAGTATGTTTACCAACTTGTTCAGCAGAATGCATTAAATCCTGTAATTCTTCGTGTTCAGCACAGACAGGAATCAACATCATTTTCTGTTTAATCAGTCCCATACTATGCTGCTGGTACTTTAACATATGAAACTGGCAATTTAAAGCCCTAATGGCCAAAGTAGCAGAAGTATATACCTTCTTACCCCATCTGTCCAAGGCTCTAGAATCTCTATCAGAAGGTTTAGGGGTTTTGGCAGCAGTAGCCTTAATGCCCTCTGGTCCTTGGGAAATGGTCTCTGGGTCTGCAGTAGGATTCTTGAAGAGGAACTTGTGAGAGTCAGGTACTCTGTAATACCTGTCAGGTTTTCTGGGAGCTGCAGGTAAAGTGTCTGGGGAAATGCTAGATTCCAAGAAAGCATCATCTACAATGTCCAGAACAGGAGGGATAGCTATAGGCCTGTGTTGAGGGAGGAGTAAGAATTCCCTAAGCCTCTTTTTGGAATCAGAGTAATCCTGGCTTTCCCAGTGGAAATGCTCCCTAAGAGTGTGCAAGGTTTTACCAAAAGTAAAATCTTCTGGAGGGGAAACAGAGGGAATGGAATCCTCTGCATCAAAATCCTCATAGGTAGATAAGGGCAAATCCTGGTACTCAGCAGAAACAGAAATATCAGATTCCTGATCAGAAGGAAAATCAGTTATAGGTCTCTTAGAGGGGGAAGGCTGGCTTCCCCTAATTAAGGTAATCAGGTCTTCAGCCATTCTAAGCATTTGTTTTTTAGGCATATGGGCCTGAGCATGCGGTTTGGACATCGGTTTTCTAAGTGTGGGTCGAGTTTTAGGCCTGGATGAAGAAGATGGAGGTTTAAAATACAAGTCTGTGGGCCTGAATACACCCTTAGAAGCCGGTGCCTGCACAGTGGCTCTGGACCCATCCAAGGTAGAGACATCCGCAGGTTCCATAATCGAAGAAGCATCTCACGGCATACCGGACTCAGAATGCGTCTCAGTAGAGGCCTGCGAATCTGAGGTAGCGGGTATCAGGGGCTGTGAAAGCACCTCACTGAGTACTGGCAGACTGGCGACTAGCTTAACAGAAGCGTCGTCGGCAGTTTTGAACCTATGCGGTCTGTCTTTATCCTTAAGTTTTTTCGGAATATCGGTAGTCAGATAGCTTACCGAAGCCATTTCTGGATAGTTATACAGAGTACCAAAATAATTTGCTGCAAATATAGCCTGATGACGAATAGTTCGGGGGTTGAACAAGGCACAAAACCGACAGCGAGGGACATCGCGGTCTGGGCCTAAGCAAGGAATGCAGTACGAATGAAAATCTTTATGAGGTATTTGCTTTCCACAGGTATGACAATTGTTAACCTTTACTGACATCGGATAAGAGCAAGAAAAAGGAATCCCCAACGGAGTACTTAGCTTTTTTTGAAGACTTTGGTTCTGAAACTCGAAAACGAAAATTTCAGGAGTCAGCCAACTGGCACTTGCCAAATGCTTCTGCTTAGGGTACCACGCGGAAAGGAAGACTGATGTAATGGCATCGGCTGCATGTTTTACAACCCTGACGTCATGGAAGAAAAGACAGCATCCGATGCAGGAATCCAAGACTCTGGTATTCAGGCTGGCTGAGGGCTACCGGCAGGAAGATAACCCAAATGTGATGACTGCAACAGTGAAACACAAAGAACATCAAGTAATTCTATAGTCTGGTTGAGATTTGTCTCTGAACATACCTTAGGTATAAAAAGATGGATTTGTCCTAAGAGAAACTCTGTCATTATGAAATATTAAATATGGAGGTTTTATGGACAAGGCGTGTAATTCTGAAACCCTCCAAGCTGATGTAATAGCTATTAGAAAAATGCTTTTCCATGATAGATATTTCAGGTCACAAGATGAGGCCAGTTCGAATGGGGGTAAAATGATACGAGAAAGGACAAAATTTAGATTCCATGGTGTGAATGGGGACCGAATAGGGGGTCTCAAATCAGAGGTGCCCTTCAGAAAGGCTTTGGAGAGTCTGTGGGACATGATATTAGACCCTTGATCACCAAGATGAAAGTTAGAGATTGCCACTAACTGAACCCTAATGGCTGCAGCAACTGCTCCTTCATTGAAAAGTTTGGTCATAAACTCTAAAATGGATGAAATTGAGGCTAGATATGGGTCAGTATTGCTTTGAGATGACCGTACAGAAAATCTCTTCCATTTACTAAGGTGGCTCACAGGAGTATATTCCTCAGGACTGGTAGATGATTTATGGGAGGATATTATAATGTGCTGAGCTTCAGCTAAGACATTTTGAAACCTGGCTATTCTGGGAACTAGAGCAGCCAACCTGTCAATTTGAGAGTGTGAAGTGTGGGATGAAGAGCGCCTGATGAACGAGGCAGAAGATCTGGAACTGGGTCCAGGATCCAAGGTTCTTCCAATAGATGAGGCTGAAGAAAGGGAAACCAAATCTGACGAGGCCAGTAAGGGGTTATTAGAATAATGGTCTTTCCCAGAGCCTTTGCTTTCTGTAAAACTTTGGGTATCAGTGGAAATGCATAAAGGAGACCCAGGGTCCAACTGTTTAAAGCGCGTCCCTTTGGCAGTCTCCCGTAGGGGAGATTAGGGCAAAATAGCTGCTGCATTTCGTGTTCATTGGGGTTGCATAGAGGTTGCAGCAAGGCTGGCCCATCTGCAAATATCCTTGCCGGCACTTCTTGTTTCAGGGACTACTCGTGAGGCAATAGAATTGCTCTGCTCAATCTGTCTGCTATCACATTGGACTTCCCCAGGATGTGCGTTGCTATCAGAAAGCACTGGGTGGAAGTAGCCCATTGCCATACTCTCAGGGCCTCTCAACATAGGGAGTAAGATCTGATTCCTTCTTGTTTGTTTATGTACCAGACCACTGACATGTCGTCCGTCTGAATTGCAATAGTTCCTAGAGGAAGGGAGTCTTGAAAGGACTGCAGTGCTAGAAGTACAGCTCTCATCTCCAGGACATCGATATGCAGACGAGCCTCGTGTTGTTTCCATGTGCCTTGGGCTGTTCTTCCCTGATAATGTCCCCCCCACCCTATCAGGGAGGCATCCGTGGTCACAGTGGCAATGGGAGCAGGTAAAACAAAGGGGCGACCTATTGTTACTTGATGAGAGGTCAGCCACCAGCAAAGGTCATTCTTGCATGAGTTCGTTATCAGGATTTGATGAGACATTGGAAGTTCCTAAAAGGACCATTGTGTGAACAGAAGCAATTGTAGTATACGCATGTGCATTCGACCTAAAGGAATCACAATGAGTGCTCCCAGCACTGTCCCCAATAATTTGAGCACCACTGAAGCTGAGGCTTTTTCTTTTGCTAGAAGAACTAGGACCTGTTTTTGTAAAACACAAACCCTTTCCAGTGGAAGTTTTATAGCCATGGAAATGGTATCTATATCTGCTCCTATAAAGATGGTATGTTTGGATGGCGATAAGACAGATTTTTCGGAGTTTCTGGTAATCCCCAATTGACTGCAGAGATTTAAAGTTGTGTCCCTTGCTAGTATGAGTTGATGCCTGGTGGTGGTGGTGGTGAGGAGCCAGTCATCTAGGTACGGAAACACCTAGAATCTTAAACGTCTCAGATGAGCTGTGACTACTGCCATGCATTTACCATGCATTTGGTGAACATGCTGGGGGCTGTAGTGAGAACAAAGGGCAGAGCTCAAAACTGGTAGCGATTGGCTCCCAACCGAAAGCGCAGATGATCTCTGGATAGCCTGATCATTTTGATGTGATAGTACGCATCCTGGAGATCTATCGAGCACATCCAATTGTCTTTCCTGAGAAAGGGAAGTATCGACTGTAGTGTGACCATCCAAAACTTTGTCTTTTTGACAGATTTGTTTAGTCTGCTGAGGTCCAAAATGGGTCTCCAGTCCCCTGTTTTCTTTGGAACTAAAAAGAACCTTGATTAAATTCCGGATCTTCTCTGGTCTGCCAGGACTGGTTGGATGACACTCTTTTCTAACAAATTTGAATCTCTGTGGTTGCATGTTCCCTGTGACTGGGTGGAACATCCAGGATTTTTCTTACAAGGGGTGGTGGAGTGCAAAGGGAATGGAGTATCCTCTGGATATTATGCTCTGTACCCAGTGTTCTTTTGTTATGTTTTGCCAGGCGTCTGGGTACAGAGAAAAGAATCCCCCGACTGCCTCCAGAGATGGACAGGTGAGCCTCCTTTCAGGAGCACTGATAGGGCTTTCCAAAGAACTGATCTCTCTCACCCTGATTCTGCATACCCCCTCTGCCACGTGGGCAGAATCTTCCATTATTACCCCCTCCTCTGCCTCTACATGGGGGTTCACCAAGTGTCCTGGAAACTCCTCGACTTTTAGAGAACTACACCTTCCCTCCCTTCTGACCTTTGGGCTAAGGTCTGGCAGGGGTGGAAAACCGGACTCCAATAGCAGACAGAGTCTTCCCATCCTGCTCACTCCTGGTAAGTGTTTCCTTCAGTTTGGGTCCAAACAGGGAGGGGTCATCCAAAGGTGCATTCACAAAGGATGACTTAAAGGGCTCCGCAAAGGAACATAAGTGCATCCAGGAATGCCTCCTAAGAGCAATTCCTGTACCTGTTGCCCTGCTCGTTCCATCAGCTGCGTACGAAATCAGGTGCATGGAAGAGTTTACAAGGGAATTTAGGGTACCAAGCTTGGAAGTTACTTCATCTCAAACTCCTGCAGCTACTGCATCCTGTAAGAGTATCTCCCAGCTCTTTAAGGAGATAAAATGCGTGAGATAGTTCAGGGAGCGAAGAGCAAAGACCACTGAACTAAACATGCGCTTACCATATCTGTCCATAATCCTAGAATCCCTGTTAGGAGGATGAACAGATGTAGAGGTCTCTGACAACTCCTTTTTGGTGGCTGCCACCACCACCATAGCATCGATGGGTACTCCTTTGGTTAGGAAAGCTTTGTCCTGGGAGGGGGGGTCATACATTTCTTAGGCCTCCAAGGGACAGGTTCCATGGTATCAGGGGATGCTCATGCCTTTTGAGAGAGGAGTTCCATCAGCTCATCAAAAGGAGGAGACACCCAAGAGGTGGAGGGCTGAGACTCGAAAGCCTTCAGGAGAACTGACTCTTCATCAGTAGGGTTAATGGGCTTCCAGCCACCCCTCTGTTTGAGAATCTCCAAAATATCGCTGAACGAGATTTCATCAGAGGGGGACTGTGGGGACCCTTCTGACTCATCCAAGTCAGTATCTGACGTGACAGAGTCCTGTGGGGAGTCCAGATGCTTCCTCTTCCAAAGTCTCTTCCTGGGAACCTCCTCAGTGGGAGCTTATGGTAAGGTTTCGGAAGAGCAGGGCTCACCCAATGGGGCGACCTGAGGCTCTGGGTCTCTGTACTTTTGAGAGACCAGTAAAGCAGAGGTAGACAGGCACTTTGGGGGAAGAGGTTGCCAGTTCTGATGATGTGGGAGCCCGAGGGGACAACACTCTCCTCATGGCATCAAAAGCCCCCCAGCTCCGATGAGAGGAAACCCCTGGATCCGAAGAAGCAGGTGATCTCCCCCAGCACCAAAGCAGAGGGATCCGAGCCTGAGGTAGGAGCCGAGCTCAGCCGTGCTGAAGCCCCAAGAAGTAAAGTCGGAACCGAGAGGTCGGTTCGACTATCCTCCCCAGACTCGACCAGCGAGTGTCGGCTCCTAGACTCCATGGTTGGCACCGAGGAAGTCAGAGTAGTTGGATCCGACAGGCCTGGAGCAGGTGTCTGCTCCGGTGGATCCACAATCATCAGCTCCGAACACTCTGGCTCCGAAACTTTGAATCGGGTCAGAGGAGGAACAGAAGTAACAGACTGGGTCTCAGTCAGGCCCGAAGCCCCAAGGTTCAGCACTGACAAAATCTTAGCTAGTGCCGGTGTCTGCAGCAGCCTCTGCACCACTCAATCCACATCCTTATCAGAGAGCCTTGACAACCAAGAAGAGGCTATGGAAGAAGCCACTGACTGTAAAATAGGAGACTTAAGGATAGATGATACCAGCTCCAGAACCGGGGACCGGCTCCTACAAACAAGCACAAACCATCTGCTTCAAAACTTGTGGTGCCGAGGCAGATGGTCTGTCCGATTTTTTTGGAGTTGATGAGCTTGTCTTTGGCTCTGATCCAGAAGAAGACTTGGAAGATTTAGAATGCTTGTCTTGGGACTTGCCCTTATCTAACGAGTCCTGAAAAGAAGACTTGACCAGTCCTCTCACTCAGTTTACTTTTTCCTCTCATGCAGCACCCTAGGACCAGTCCTCTCACTCAGTTTACTTTTTCCTCTCATGCAGCACCCTAGTACTAAATAAGTGGCATATGGAACAATTTTCTTGGAGGTGAACCTCCCCCAAACAATATACCCAATTCCAAGTGTCCATCAGTGATGGATATCTTTTGCCCACACTTAGGGCATTTTTTGAAACCAGACTTAGATTTCTCCTGAGACATATTAACAATCCTGCAACAAACAATAATTGGGTCTATATTAAAACACCAAACATTCAAAATGTCGAGTGTTCTAATATCGAACTCTAGCAATCGAAAAAAAAAAAACATTGAACATTTGGAACAGCAAATATTTTCCCAGGGAAAAAATTCACTGTTCCAAAACACATACACACAACACAAGCACACCAAACAAACAGCAATCCACACACATACACCTAAACTCTTACACCTAACCCTACACTAAACTATACATACACCACTAACTATCCACTTACCTTAATCCAAACCCTAACCCTAAGGTCCGTCACTATCGCAGAGTCACCTCACCCGCGCCCTAACCCTAACTCACCTAACCCACACGTCCACACAATCGCACACTTACCTGACCCGCGCCCTAACCCTAACTCACCTAACCCACTCTAACCCACACATCCAAACAATTGCACATTTACCTGAACCTGACCCATAAATTTCCACCAGAGCGCTGAAAATACCGAAGCAACAGAAACGGACAACCAAATT
The DNA here is from genome assembly GCF_019279795.1 of Protopterus annectens. NCBI lineage: Eukaryota > Metazoa > Chordata > Ceratodontiformes > Protopteridae > Protopterus > Protopterus annectens. The sequence goes on along the minus strand of NC_056727.1, from coordinate 675,839,729 downwards.
CTTTCTCTAGGAAGGAATTCGGTTTCCTGTTTCTTCGATATTTTCAGTGCTCGCTGAAAATGGGTCGATATTAGAACACTCGACATTTCAAATGTTCGGTGTTCTAATATAGACCCCAATAATCACACTATAAAAAGCCCTTAAAGCCTTCTAATTTAAACAGGCTGTATTTTAAAGACGAAATAGCCCTAAATAAAAAAAAAAACGGGCTCACAAAGAACTATATCTAAGCTTTCTTATACTACTAACAAGAAACACACCACACAGATATATTTGTATATAAAAGGCTATAACTATCAAAGTAAATAAATGGGAAAAGGGAGTTAAACTAGACCTAATAAAAAACTGTCACAAACGAGAGAGAGAGAAAGGTATGCTATTCACTAAACTAACTAACTCGGTTAAACTAACCTCTATCTACTATATAAAGGATGAAATATTTAGAAAAAAAGTATTAAACTTGAGAAAAATACTTATACTCACTGGCCAGAGCTGGTGAAACGCACGATCTATTGCAGCGGCAAATGGGATCTGAGGGAAGCACCAGTGCATCATGGGATAGGGAGTAGGCCACGAGCTGGTTGAAGACCTTGAGCTTTAGCATTTGGCTGAGTTGGAGCCTAGTATCGGCTCTGAACCCATCAGTGAGAATGAAGGCAAGATAGAACATCTTCACATCAGTATACAGACTAGCTGGAGCAATACAAAACCCTTACTAGCATGAAGATGAAATGTTAACTAGATACCACAAGTAGATGGCCTTGCTGTCTAAATGAATATCAAACATGCTGTAGTCTTCAAGCCAGAAAGTACAGTTGTGTACACTTACCATAAATGTAGATGTTCGAGTGTGTTCACTGTTGTAGTCATCACACTTGGGTTATCTGCCTGCAGGTAGCCCTCAGTCGGCTGGAATACCAGAGATTTGGTATTTCTGCATCAGATACTGTTGCTCCAGGACTGATGTCAGGTAGTCAGGGGTATAAAAACAGGCAGCCGATGCCATTACATCAGTTTTTCTTGCCCCAAATGTCAGGAGCCCCCAAATAGGCAGCTAAGTTATGGTGGGGGAAAACACCACCAGTAAAAAGTAAATACCAATACCCTGAAAAGGGGGGTAAGTAAAAGGCATAGAGAGTTTAGAGAGAGAGAGAGAGAAAACCAGGGGGTTGGAGGGAGGGAAACCAGGACGGCAACAGTGAATACACTCGAACATCTACATTTATGGTAAGTGTACACAGCTGTACTATGTTCTTCGTGTTTCACTGTTGCAGTCATCACACTTTGGTAGACTCCCAAAGCTGAAGAAGGGTGGAGGCAGTCAAGAAGAGTTAGGGCTGGCTAGAATGCCTTGCAGGACTGTTGTTGCAAAACCTGCCCTGGATTTGGAAAAGATAGGTATGTGGTAATGCTTGGTGAAGGTGTGCACAGAACTCCAGGTAGCAGCTTCCAGGATGTCCCTGGTAGGAATGCTGTAGAGGTAGAAGTTGCCCTAGTGGAATGTGTTCTAACCCCCTGAGGGGTTGGTTTTCCATGGTGCTTGTAGCAGAAATGGATGCAATGTGCTATCCGTTTGGAAACTGTTTGTTTAGAAATGGCCTTGCTCTCTGCCCCTGTTGCAAAGCTAACTAGTAACTGGTCAGATTTTCTGAAGGGCTTAGTCCTATCAAGGTAGAATCTGAGCAGTTTGTGCATGTCCAAGGAGTGCAGGATCCTTTCCCCTTTATTTTGAGGATTAGGGAAGAAGTTAGGCAAATGGATAGATTGGTTGAGAGCCACACTGCACACCACTTTTGGCATAAAGGAAGGGTTAGTCCTGAGGGAAACCATGTCAGCATGGAAAATAATGAAGGGTTCAATAGCCATAAGTGCTTGTAAGCTCAGATACTCTTCTAGCTGAAGTGATGGCCAGAAGCAAGGTTGTTTTCCAAGAGAGGAATTTTAACTCTGCTGATGCTGCAGGTTCAAAGGGAGGTAAGCGTGAGCTTTTCTAGTACAAAGTTAAGGTCCCAAGCAGGGGTGGGTGCTCTCCTTGGTGGCCTTAAGTTGTTTGCCCCTCTCAGGAACTGTTTGATAAGAGGGTGAGAGAAGAGAGGTGGCTCAGTGTTGTAATGAGCCGAAATGGCAGAGGCATGGATCTTAATGGAGGAGAAGAACAGGCCTCTGTGGAGTAGATCTGCTAAGTAATCCAGGATTAGAGGAAAGAGGGCAGAGTTGTGTCCTCTCCTTTAGATTAAATCCAGGAGCAGTACCTTTTCCACTTATCAGCATAGGATTTCCTTGTACTGGGTCTTCTGGCTTCAAGGATGACATCCAGCACCTGCTTGCTTACGCTGGTTACGCTGGTTACTGGGGGAGAATTCAAGGAATAAGCCAGGCTGCAAGATTTAGGGTTTGCAGTTGCAGATACAAGATCTGTCCCCCCTGCTGATTTAGGGTTTGCAGTTGCGGATGCAAGATCTGCCCCCCCCCCCGCTGAGAGAGCAGGGTTGGGCTCTGGTGTAGGTGCTAGGGTGGCACCGGTGACAGGCTTCACAGGAGTGGGTAACAGTGTTGGCATGGCCAGTCTGGGGCAATCAGAATTGTCCTTGGCCTGTCCTGTCTTACCTTGAGCAATACTCTTGAGAGGATCTGAAAGCTGTCACAGCATGCTGCACAGCTAGCATCTCTTTCTGGTTGATGTGCAGATGCATTTGACTTGGGCTCCAGTGGCCCTGAATGCACTTGCTGTCCATGTGTGCCCCCCAAGCATAGTCTGATGCATCTGTGGTTAGGGTCTGGGTGGTGAGGGGTTGTGTAAAGGGCAGTCCCTTGTTCTGGTTGCATGCTGCTGCCCACCAAAGAAACTCTGTCCTTAGACAGGGTATTATGGGAATGACAGTTTCCAGGTCCTGAGAATGTTGGCACCAAAAACCTTTTAAGTACCATTGAAGTTTCCTCATATGCAGTCTGGCATATGGAATTAGTAGGATGCATGAGGCCATGAACCCTAGGGCCTGCAAGATTTTCCTTGCAGATAGCTGGGTTCTGGTGGACATTTGAGTAAAATAGCCTGTCAGATAGGCTTGTTTTTCTGGAGTGAGGAATACCATCTGGGATGCTGTGTCCAAGCGTGTTCCCAGGAATACAATCTTTTGACTGGGGACTAGTTTTGATTGATGGTGTACCCCAGGAAGGTTAGAAGGTTTGTTACAAATGTCATGTGCTGCAACAGCATTTCCTGCCTGTCTGCCTGAATCAGGCAGTCGTCCAAGTATGGGTAAATTTGACTATTTCTCTGTCTGCAGTAAGCAATGGCTGGAGCCAGGCATTTTGTGAATACTCTGGGAGCAGTGGATTAGCCAAAGGGAAGTGCAGAGAACTGATAATGCATAGATCCTGCCCTGAAGTGTAAATATTTTATGTATGACTCCCTTATTGAGATGTGCAGATAGGCTTATTTTTTTAAGTCTAGGGTGACTAACCAGGCATCTTTGGCTAGCACAGGTAGAAGCTGCTGCAGGGTGAGCATTTTGAATTTTGGTACCACCAGGAAGGTGTTGAGAATGGAAAGATCGAGGATTGGGCGCCAAGTGCCCTCTTTTCTGGGTACCAGGAAAAGTCTGGAATAGATTCCTTGACCTATCTGTTCCGCAGGAACAGGTTGAATTGCCCTTATAGAGAGTAGGGTTTGGACTTAGTTTTGAGCCTCTGTCCACTGGTTTAGAGGGAGGTCTGGGAACCCTTTTGGGGTTGGCAGTGAGTGGAAGTAACATTTGTACCCCTGGGATACAATGTTGAGGACCCAACTGTCTTTGGTGATGGGAATCCAGTTTTTTTGCATGAAGAGCAAGTTTTCTGCCTAGGGGCACAAGCAGTTGGGCAGAGGAGGGGAGTGGAGTTGAGAAGTCATTCGAAATTCTTTCTGTAAGGGGGTGGTTTAGCACTCCCTGCTTTAAAGGTGGAGGCACTCCATTGCTTAGATATCTATATACCCTGATACTGTAGTCTGGGGGGTTTGTTTCCCCTGGGTCTAGTTTGAAATGGCCTTGAGAGGGGCTGGAAAGGACCAATGTTTCGAGGGGCAATGCCTACTGAATCTAGGAGGCTGAACTTGCAAGAATTCTTTTGACTATCTGCATAGATTTAGCTTTTTCTTCAATCTTTTTAAGAACCTCTTCTGCTTTGGTGCCAGATTGTTCTTGTTCAAAGGAGCATCTAGTAACTTGGATTTGACATGATTTGGCAAGGTCTGCTCCTTAAGCCAAGCATGCCTTCTCAGTACAGAACCAGTGACTGCTGTCATGCAAGATGCTTCTAAGGCATCAAAGCCACACTGCAATGTATGCTTGCTGACTTGGCTTGCAGAATGCATAAGCTCTTGAAATTCTTTATTTTCTGCACAGTCTGCGAAGGTAGCTATTTTTTGCTTAGCAAGTTTCATAATATATTGTTGGTACTTCAGCATGTGAAACTAACAATTCAAAGCCCTACTGGCAAGAGTAGCAGAGGTATATACTTTCTTACCCCATCGGTCCAAAGCTCTGGAATCTCTGTCCGAAGGGGTGGGATTCTTAGCTGTAGTTGCCTCGATACCTTTAGGCCGCTGGGAAAGGATCTCTGGGTCAGCAGCAGGATTTTTGAAAAGAAATTTGTGAGAGTCAGGTACTCTGTAGTACCTGTCTGCTTTCCTTGGGGGCGGGGGTAAAGTATTACGACGAAGACTGGATTCCATAAAGACGTCATCAACAACTTCCAGGACTGGTGGTATTGCTAAAGGCCCGTGTTGTGGCAAGTCTGGAAATTCTCTGAATCTCTTTTTGGACTGAGGATAGTCTTGGCATTCCCAATGGAAATGCTCTCTTAAATTATGTAAGGTTTCACCAAAAGAAAAATCCTTTGGAGGAGAGGCAGAGGGAATGGATTCCTCTGCATCAGGATCCTCATAAGCAGATAAGGGTATATATTCATAATCAGAAACCTCAGAGTAATCAGACTCTTGGTCTGTTGAAGCTGCTGGGGACTGGTCTCTTTTTCTCTTAGCAGGGGAAGGCTGACTTCCCCTAATCAGCATAATAAGGTCTTCTGCCATTCTAAGCATTTTATTTTGTGGCAAGGGAGCAGGTGCATGTGCTTTGGTCATCGGTTTTCTAGGCGTAGTGCGTACACTTGGCCTTAGAAACTCGATAGTTTTAGACAGAACTGAAGTTGTCAGTTGGTGTCGAACACTGGTAGTGTGAAGAACTTCCCCAGAAGCCGGTGCCTGCTCAGCAGCTCCGGAACCATCCAAGGTAGACACATCCGCCAGTTCCATAGTCATAGAAGAGTCTCGCAGGATACCGGACTCCGAACGGGTCTCGGTACAGGCCTACAAATCCACTGAAGTGGGCATCAGGGGCTGCAAAAGAGCCTCACTGAGTACCGGTGAACTGGCGTCTAGCTTAACGTAAGCGTCATCGACAGCTTTGAACCTGTGCGGTCTTGTCTCTGTCTTTATCCTTACGTTTTTTCTGAATATCGGTAGTCAGATGGCTTACAAAAGCCATTTTGGAATATGGAGATAGAGAACAAAAGTATTTAATGACAATAAGGGCCCAACAATGAATGGTTCGGGCATTGAACAAGGCACAAAACCGACAGCGAGGTATGTAGTGGTCTGGGCCTAGACAGGTAATGCAGTAGGAATGAAAATTTTGGTGTGGTATTTGCTTTCCACAGGCAAGACAATTATTAACTTTTTCTGACATCGGTTAGAGCAAGAAAAAAGGATCCTCAATGGGGTACTTAGCTTTAAAGGACTTCAGGATGATTCAAATCGTAAACAAAAACTCAGGTAGAGGCCGACCGGCACTTGCGAACTGCTTCTGCTTTGGGCTCCTCGGCAAGAAAGACTGATGTAATGGCATCAGCTGCCTGTTTTTATACCCCTGACGACCTGACATCAGTCCTGGAGTGACAGTATCCAATGCAGAAATACTAAGTCTCTGGTATTCGGTCTGACCGAGGGCCACCTGCAGGCAGATAACCCAAGTGTGAGGACTGTTACAGTGAAACACGAAGAACATCATAAGAGACTGCTGTTCTGAAGATATGACTTTGCTTATGTTTAACTGCCAATTCAACATCTAGGCTTTAGAGAGTAATAAATATTCTATACATAAATAAATAAATATAGTATACAAAAAGATGCCCAGAAAGATGACTGTTGAGTTTTAAAGATGCATGCAAGGGATATGGCCAGTCTTTCACCACATACTCTAAGAAATTTAGCACACAGAGCATGGGATACAAGACATTTATATTCATGTAGAGAGGCACACAAGAATAGTAGTCAGAATCATTTGTTAAAGGAGAGAAGACATTAGTCTTAGAACATAGGAGGAGACGGACATCTTTGCAAGCCTACATTTAAGTAACTCAGCAAAGGGAAAATTCGACTGGCACTTGTTAGAATAGTTAGGATATATGACTTTTTGAACCTGCTCTTTAAGTAAATTAATCTTGATGCAGACTTTTTTTTTGTTTTGATACTCTATGCATTTTAACTGTCATCTCAAAAATAAAACTATACATCTTTGGAGCAAAACTTTCTATTTTTATACTCAAAGTGACAAAAGGTAGCAAACTTCTCTAAAATAATCCAAGATCACATTTGTGTAATATTAACTGCAAACATTTTATTTACTAAAATATCAAAGCAAAAGCACACCTGTTTTAAGAAGAAACTTCACTTGAGAGTGTGACAAAATAAAAACTGTTTGGAGGCAGACCGTTGATTGTTGAAAAGCAAACCTGAATTTCTCTCCAACATCTAATCACAACTTTAATAATACATAGACTACAGTTGCAATTGCATTTCAGCATATTTTTTTAATTCTTATACCTATGAAGTATGGATTTCAGTGTCCCAACAGTAGCAAAATGATTCTTAAATCTTACTACCTTGGACTACATGTTATTATCATACTTGTGTTACACAGACTGACACAGCAAAACCAGATATGATACTGTACAATTATTCAGTCACCTTAAGGGGTAGCAACTGGGAAATATGCACTCTGTCAGTTGTTTTGCTCCATAGCAATCACCACAGAATCATACACAGATGTAAGGTACAGAAAGTACAGTTGTGTAAAATCTTACCTTAACAGTAGATGTCCTTCACTTCACTGTTGCAGTATTCATAACTGAGGGGATCTCCTGACAAGGACAGTCCAACATCCGGCCAGTATACCAAAGCCTTTAGTACTTATAGCCATCATACATCACATGTACGCTCTCTGCGCAAGACATAGGGCATAAAGGTGACATATGGACGTGCACACTCAAAAATGAAAAAGCCCTAGGCGGAAACACAATGTCCCTAGGGATGAGGAGGATCATGTGCATCCAGAAAAGGAGGAAAGGCACCGTGATCAGGAGAGCAAGAGTACAGGGGTCAGGAGGGAGGGAGCAAACACTACAACAGTGAAGAGCAGGACATCTACAGTTACGGTAAAATTTTACAGAACTGTACGATGTCCTTCCATATCACTGCTGCAGTATTCATAACTGAAGGGAGAGTAGAAAAGTTCAACAGGAAACCTGGGAGAAGGACGGCACTGAAGATCCCCCCAGAAATCCATGGAGGATAGCTCTGGCAAAGCCAGGTCAAGCCTGGGAAATAACATCCAATTTATAATGCTTATTGAAGGCATGAACTGAAGACCAAGTAGCATCCTCAAGGATGGAAATGGTATCCAGCCCCTTGAAATAAGTACCAGAGTTGGCAGCAGCCCTAGTAGAATGAGCCTTTACTGACAAGGAAAGACAATTAAGAAAAGAAAAGAAGAAGAAATGGCTTTAGAACACCAAGAAGAGAAGGTTGATTCAGAAATGCTAAATCCAAAGACCTGTGATGAAAGGAAACAAAAAGCTGCTCAGATTTGTGAATAACTTTAGTTTTATCCAAATATCTGAGCTGTCTATGCAAATCAAAGGTGTGAAGAACCTTCTCACTGGTAGATTGTAGAAAAAAAAAAGGAAAGCAATGAATAATCTGATTAAGGGACAACTCACTGACCACTTGGGCATAAAGAAGAGGTAGTACAAAGAGACACCCTGTGGACAACTAAGAAAGCAGGGCAGCCATGAGAGCCTAAAGTTCAGACACCCTCTTGGTTGAAGCGAGTGCCAAAAGAAGAACAGTCTTCCAAGTACAATGTTGTAAGGAAGCTGAAAAAGCAGGCTCAAAGGAAGCCTGAGTCGATTTTCTAAGAACAAAACTGAGGTACCAGGAAGGTGGAATAGGCTTTCTGGGAGGCCTAATATGAAGGGTGCCTTTAAGAAATTACTTGACCTCAAATCTAGAGACCAGAGGAGGAGTCGAGGTCAGACAAGCAGAAATTGCTGAAAGGTGAGCTTTAACTGAAGAATATGCCAACCCAGTGTGGAGCAGATCATGCAAATAAGAGAGAACCAGAAGAACCTCTAGAGAAAGCGGATCCTCTTCTTTTCTTTGAAGAAAATTTTTATTAATTTAACATACTTAACAATATATGCACAGAAAGGAAGAAATTCAACATCACACACTGCCATACAATGTTAGGAATACACTGAATCATCAAAGTGATCCTATGCAATTAACACATGACAGAAAGAGGATTCTGACGGTGAGAGAGGCACCAAACTGAAAATGTTTTTCATTTGAATAAACATGATTTCCTGGTAGTAAGCTTCCTGGCCTCCTGCAGGACTCGAAGCATGTCCTCAGAAAAGAGGTACCTAAAAGGGATAAAAACCTTGTTACCCACAGTGTCAGTTGAAGAGTGGACAAGTAAGAATAGATAAGAGATCCCTTGTCTTGCGTGAGAAGGTCCACTCAGTGAGGTAACTTGTGGTGATTACCCCTGGCCAAGTGTGAAATAAGGGGGGACCAATGCTGTCTGGGCCAAGAGAGAGTCACTAGCAAGATTTTGGGACAGTCCTGCCTGATCCTGTGCAAGACTCATGGTAACAGAGGAAGGGGAGGGAAGGCATGCAGAAACATCCCCTTCAAAGCCAGAGGACTTGGGACTCTGGAACAGAATAGGGAAAGTTGTCTGTTCAGACAGGAGGCAAAAAGATCTACCTGAGGAATACCTCACTGATGGACAATGTCCAGGAACACATCTGTGTGAAGCATCCATTTGTGAGCTTGTGTGCTGGACCTGCTCAAAGAGTCTGCCACTAGACTATGCTCTGAGGGAATGTAAACAGCCTGAAGAGTCAGTTGATAATAGACAGATAGGTCCCAAACCGGAAGAGCTAATCTTGCAAAGACGGTAGGACCTTATACCTCCTGCTTATTGACAAACCACATCACTGTGGTATTGTCTATGAAAACTGTTCCCGAGAAGGTTGAGGGATGCCCTTTTTGGGATCTTTAACCAATTTGGAAGAGGGATAATGGAATCTGGCCCAGGGAAAGGGAAAGCAAACTGTCAAATGGAACAAATCTTATCCTGAAAAGTAGGTTTCTGCGGAGTAGGGATTTGAGTAGACTCAGCAGGAGGCACACGTCTAGAACCATGTGGGTGGAGGGCAAGACTGCCTGCTAACAAAAGCAGGTTTGGAGGGGTAATTCCTTTGAAATTTAGGAAGAGGAAAAATAAAAATATGTTTCAGCTCCTGCAAGGCTTTACTCTTATCCAGAAGAGACTTAAAAAGTTCAGCAGCAGTAGCACCAGAAAAATGTTTATTATCCACAGGAGCATCCAATAGTTTGGCTTTAAAATCATCAGGCAAGGCCTGAAGACGAAGCCAAGAGTAACACCGCATAAAGTACAGTTGTGTACACTTACCATAAATGTAGATGTTCGAGTGTATTCACTGTTGCAGTCATTACATTTGGGTAATCCTGCTGGCAGGTTGCCCTCAGTCAGCCTGAATTCCAAAGTCCTGGGTCCTGCGTCGGCTGCTGTCGCTCCTTCCCTGACGTCAGGTCGTCAGGGGTATAAAAGATGTGGCTGATGCCATTTTCTTTAGTTTTTCTTGCCCCAGATGTCAGGTGCCCCCTAAAAGGGTAGCCAATATATATATATATATATATATATATATATATATATATATATATATATATATATATAAATACATGCACCAATATAAACTTTACCTTCATCTACAAGCAAATACACCACATAGGTTGTATAAATCAGAGAAGGAAAGATAGATTCCATCAAAAGAAAGGGGGATGGTAGGTGGGTAACCTGGACTGCAATAGTGAATACACTTGAACATCTACATTTATGGTAAGTGTACACAACTGTACTATGTTCTTCGTGTTTTACTGTTGCAGTCATTACATTTGGGTAGTCCCAAAGCTATGGATGGGAGGCTGGAGCTAAACAGCATTAGGAGCGGCTATGAGGCCCTGCAGAACTGCAGTGGCAAAGTCTGCCCTGGATTTAGAGTAGAGTGGCAGATGATAGTGCTTTGTAAAGGTGTGCACTGAACTCCAAGTAGCAGCCTCTAAAATGTTCTTTGTTGGTACTCCCCTGAGAAAGGCTGCTGAAGTGGCTGCAGCTCTGGTTGAGTGTGGCCTAATGCCCTTAGGCACTGGCTTGCCATGGTGTAAGTAGCAGAAACGAATGCAGTGGCCTATCCACTTTGAAATAGTCTACTTTGAGATAGCCTTTCCTTGTGATCCTGCAGCATATGCCACAGGTAATTGCTCTGTCTTTCTGAAAACTTTGGTTCTGTCCAAGTAGAATCTAAGCTGTCTGTGCACGTTCAAAGAATGCAGAATTCTCTCCCCTTTGTTCTGTGGATTTGGATAAAAAGTTGTCAGATGAATAGTTTGGTTAAGAGCCATACTGGACACCACCTTAGGCATAAATGTTGGGTTTGTTCTCAGAGAGGCCCTGTCTGGATAAAACATGATAAAAGGTTCCACAGCCATGAGTGCCTGTAGCTCTGAAACTCGTCTTGCAGAAGTTATTGCTAGGAGCAGAGCTGTTTTCCAAGATAAAAACTTTATATCAGCAGTAACAGCTAGCTCAAAAGGAGGCAGGGTGAGTTTTTCCAAGACATAGTTGAGGTCACATGCAGGCATTGGTGATCTCCTTGGAGGCCTTACATTTTTGGCTCATCTGAGGTACTGTTTTAATAAGGGATGAGAAAAGATTGGTGGCTCTGTATTGTAATGAGCCGAAATGGCACAGGCATGAATTTTAATAGATGAAAAAGATAGGCCTTTTCCAGTATCTCAGTTAAGTATTGCAAAATCTGAGGAATATATGGCACAGCTGTATCAGTTCATTGTGCCTGGTTCCAAGCACAGAATCTCTTCCATTTTCCAGCATAAGATTTTCTAGTACTAGGCCTTCTGGCCTCCAAAATGACATCCATCACAGCTTTACTGAGAGGTGTGTTTTGTAGGACTACATTATCCGACATGCTGCCAGGTTTAAAATCCTGAGTTGGCTGTGCAGGATGTGATTGTTTTGCTGGGACAGTAGATGAGGTATTTGAGGTAAGGTCCAAGCTGGGCATTGAGACAAGTTCTTTAGGATTGGAAACCAGTACTGGTGGGACCAGTCTGGGGCAATCAGTATCATTTTTGGCTTCTCCTGTCTGACCTTTAGGAGTACCTTGGGGAGGAGAGGCAGTGGGGGAAAGGCATATACTGATAGGTTTTTCCAGCTGAAAGATAGGGCATCCACTTTCCATGCTTGTCTGTGATAAGTCCTTGTGCAGAATCTTTTTAGTTGGTAGTTGTGAGGGGAGGCAAATAGATCTATGTCCAGGCATCCCCATTTCCTTGTTATCATGCTGAAGACTTGTGGATCCAGCTGCCACTCGTGGGGATCCATGAGGTTTCTGCTTAGTTCATCTGCCAGAGTATTTTTCCTTCCTGGCAGGAATTGTGCCTGCAGATGTACTTGGTAAGTTAATGCTGTGTCCCACAAAGCCATGGTTAGTCTGCAAAGGGGGTAAGAATGTGTGGCCCCCTGCTTGTTTACATACCACATGACCGTGGTGTTGTCTGTCTTTATCAGTAGTTGTCCCGGATGAAGTAGGTCCTTGAAGGCGGTCAGGGCATTCTGAACAGCTAGCATCTTTTTTTGATTGATATGTAGATGCATTTGGGTTGAGGGCCATGTACCCTGAATGCATCTTCCTGCCATGTGGGCCCCCCAGCCATAATCTGATGCATCCGTTGTTAGTGTCTGCTTGGCTGGGGGTAATGTGAATGGCTGTTCCTTGTTTTGGTGACAAGCCTTTGCCCACTATCAAAACTCCTGTTGTAGGCAGGGAATGACAGTAATCATTGTTTCCAGGCTGTGGCAATGTTGAGTCCTAACACTTTTTTGGTACCAGTGAAGTTTCCTCATATGCAGTCTTGCATATGGAGTTAGTAGGATGCAGGATGCCATGAAGTCCAAAGCCTGCAGAATTTTTCTTGCAGATAACTGGGCCTTTGTTGCCAACATTTTGAAATAGGTAGTCAATTGCCTTTGTTTGTCTGGCATGAGATAAGCCATCTGGGCAGTTGTATTTAAGCTTGCAACCAGGAATATTATCTCTTGAGAGGGTACTAGTTTTGATTTCTTTTCGTTGACTGTTTACCCTAGGCATGTTAGAAGTCTTTTCACAAATGCCAGATGCTGTAGAATAATGTCCTTGTTCTCTGCTTGAATTAGACAGTCGTCCAAGTAAGGATATATTTGTATTCCTCTTTGTCTGCAGAATGCAATTACTGGTGCCAGGCACTTTGTAAAGACCCTGGGCGCAGTAGATAAGCCAAAGGGCAGTGCAGAGAATTGGTAATGCATTGAGCCAGCCTTGAATCTGAGGTATCTTCTGCATAATTGTCTGATTGGGACATGCAGGTATGCCTCTTTTAGGTCTAGAGTCACCAGCCAAACGTTCTTGCCAGCATGGGCAGAAGCTGCTACAAAGTCATCATCTTGAATTTTGGTATATCCAGGAATGTGTTCAGAATAGATAGGTCCAGTATTGGTCTCCAGGCCTTGTCCTTTCTGGGTACCAAGAACAGTCTTGAGTAAAATCCTTGTCCCTGCTCTTGCTCTGGTACTTGTTGAATGGCCCCCATGTCCATGAGGGATGAAACTTATTTTTGTGCCTCTGCCCATTGATTTTGTGGCAAATCCGGCCAGCCGTTTGCCTTTGGCAGGGTATGGAAATGGAACTTGTACCCTTGTGACACGATATTTAGAACCCACTTGTCCTGGGTTATAATGTGCCAATTTTGAGAAAAAAGTGCTAATTTTCCCCCTAAGGGTGCTGCCAGGAGATAAGTGCTTGGTGCAGGCAGGGGGAGGTCATTGGGACTGTTTCCTGTATGGTTGTGATTTGTCTTCTCCAACTTTGGAGGTAGAAACACCCCACTGCTTTGACCTGCAGGAACCTTGCGCCTGGGATCTGCCTCGAGGGCATCTGGATCTGCTCCTTTGAGGTCTGTCTGACACAGGAAAGGACCAATTCTTTGTAGGCCAGTGTCTACTAAACCTAGGTGGCTGTACTTGTAAAAAATCTTTGACAATGGTCTGGAGCAAGAAAAAAGTTTCCCCAATGGGGTACTTAGCTTTATTGAAGACTTTGAATCTGAAACTCGAACACAAAAATCTCAGGAGTCGGCCGACCGGCACTTGCGAACTGCTTCTGCTTCGGTCACCGCACGGCAAGAAAGACTAAAGAAAATGGCGTCGGCCGCATCTTTTATACCCCTGACAACCTGATGTCAGGGAAGGAGTGACAGCAGCGACGCAGGACCCAGGACTTTGGAATTCAGGCCGACTGAGGGCAACCTGCCAGCAGGATTACCCAGATGTAATGACTGCAAAAGTGAAACACGAAGAACATCAGAACCAAATGCAGCAGCCCTGGAGGAAATATCAGCTACATCATAGCTGCATTTAATAGAGTGGCAGGCAACTTGAGAAGTAGAACCCAACAGGGAAAGGGCAGAAGCCTTCCCTTCAGAGACAGGAAGGTCAGAAACCACTTGAGAAAGGAGGGCCAAAGCATACCTGGTCATATGAGTATTAGTTGATGGCCTGTAAGGATAAGGTGGCAGCAGTATAAACCTTTTTGCCTAGTCTCTCCACGGTACTACTATCCTTGTCTGAAGGAAGCAGCTTGGTAGAGGGGAACAGCTTGGAGGGCTTGTTTGAAAAGACAGACACTACAGGAGGATCAACAGAAGGGCATTTGTACAGAAATTTGTTAAATTTTACAAGGTGCCTGATGACTGCAAACAATGGAGCCACAAATACTGCAGAAAATTTAATGGTGTTCTGGTACCTCGGCTAAATGCCTTCAGAGGAATAACATTTTAAGCACCAAGCAGTCCATTTATACAAGTTCTTAATTAACACAATTAAGTAAATTAATAAACAATGAATCCACAACATTTAAAGAACCACAACCCATAACCATCCAGCACAAAAAAAAAAATACATACAAAAACAGTTAAATATTCAAATTGATATCCAAATTTAAGCTTCTAGGTGTAAGTGTCCTATAGTTTAAAATAAATCTACTTTCCAGTTCTAACAACTTTTGTGCAAAGTTGCTCCCACTCTCATATTGAGGTTTAGCCAGCACACTAAAAATTAAGTGTCATCATGTCCCCATGTATCTACCACTTCTCGGCTTTCTTTGCCAAGAAAAATCACAGTTACTCTTATAATCCTTAACATCCCAATTGAGCTTCTTTTTACCCTCAGTCGCCTCGGTTTCAGCCTTAGATAGTTCACCTTTGATGCCTTTCATTTTGCATGAAAAAATGTTCAAAGATGTGACTTTCAATAAAATGTCCTGTAATGAAGAAATCTGTTGTTGGATTTTAACGTGTGTTCTGATGTTATGTTTAATAAGAACTTTTAGCCAGCCCAATGTACACTGTAAAGCAATCTGTTTCCACTCTTCTAGCAAATAAATATGCAAACCGATATCCATGTTTTCCTATGGAAGATGCAGTAATTTAAAGGAAATACTTAGCATTAAGAAGAGAAGGCCAGTGAAGGATCATACGGTGATGTATAAATGTGGGAAATGCAAAGTATGTGTGAGAGTGAAAAATATTTCTGGTATTAGAATTAATGGTATAAGGTATATGGCTAATGATAAGTTTGGCTGTCGCTATTACGGGGTTGTTTATATAGTAAGCTGTGGGTGTTCATCCCCCAAATGGTATATTGGTCAGACCAAGCGAATAGTTAAAGTTGGCATTTTGGAGCATTTGGGGGATGTTAGAAATAAGAAATTACATAGCCCTAATGCAGATCATTTTCCTAAGATACATGGGGGATATGATGACACTATTTTTTAGTGTGTTGGCGAAACCTTAATATGAGGGTGGGAGCAACACTTTGCATAAAAGTTGTTAGAACTGGAAAGTAGAATGCCACTAAATTTTCTGCAGTATTTGTGGCTCCGTTGTTGTTGTTTTTTTCTGTCTTTTTTTATACCTTCTAAAATTTGTCAGGTTTCCTAGGAGCAGGGAGTTGAGAATCAGGGGCAACAGCAGCTGCTGAAAAGGTATCCAGTAGGGCAGCCGCAGCTAGTGGAACAGCAAAAGGCTTAGGAGACTCCATCTGCAGAAAATCATAACACCTATTCTGGATATCAGAGACTTGACAGCAATCCCACTTACAGAATTCCATCATACAAGTAAGTGTTCCCAAAGGAGGGTTTTTCTAAATGGGAATCTGGACTAAATGAATCCTCTTCTGAACCACAGCACCAGTGGTGAAGGGACTTGAGAAAGTTAAGTCAGGGACTCTTTCCCCCAAATCCTGATCCTCAAATGAGGAGTCCAGTTCACTGGGTCCTCTAAGAAGAATGGAAGGACAGGGAGGGGCAGGCACAGACACCCCTTGAGGAGGCTTTAAAGCCATTAAAGCAGTAAACAACCCCGGAGTAAAATCTTGCCATTCACATTAGGGATCCTGAACTGCAGGGGAAATATGCTTTTTTTTTGGTTTGTTTTTCTGTGGGATGTCTGCATGAAACACCCTGGGAGAGTCAGACCTTTTGCGACACTCAATAAGCATGGTAGGGATCTCCTCCCTCACTAAGATCTGTGGAATCCCCCCTCAGTCCCTTGCATATAATCAGCAGAGAATTCTCCATCAATGTCTGGAGCAAACATCTGTAAAGCCTCCAAGGATGTGCGAGAAGTCGGATCCATGCCAGCCTCTGATGGGGGTCACAGAAAAGGAATCTGAAGCAACCACCAGATGAACCTTTCACTAGCCTCGAGAGAGACATCCGAAAGAGGCTGGACAGCAGGCATATCAGACCTAAGACTTTTAGTATTTTTCTTGGCTGATGGCTGACCTTCAGGATGGAAATACTCCACCACAGTACCTTGAGCCAACACCTTTAAGACTTTGGTTTAAGGTAAATAGATAAGAAGAAGAGACAAATACGTAGGGTCTTGAGGAAAAAAGTATGGCAAACAGAAGACTGTGTGTGGTTATGGGAAGCACGCAAACAAAGCAGACACTGGTTGTGACTATCTTTATGGGGAATCTGCCTTCCACACTGTCATTTTCTCTTTATGGATGACATGAACCCACCAGCACTAAAGAAAAAAGAAAGATAAGAAGAAACTCCAATGGGGAACTTATCAAAAACATGGCTTGGTAACCAGCAAAGCAGAAAGGCGTTCAGATTGACATTCATGGATGGCATTCAGACTGGTGGCAAAGAAGTTCCGAGTGTGGGCATCTGTACATAACCTTTATGCGTTATGCCTTGTGTGGGGAGCATACGTGTGATGGCTTTGGTATACTGGTCGGATGTTGGGTTATCCATGGCAGGAGATCCCTTCAGTTATGAATACGTCAACAGTGATATGGAAGGACATCAGGAAAAACAGACATAAAAGAAAAAAACACAATACCTCTGCTTCATTCGCTCATGCATTCGTCCATGCTGGATGCACTGTTCAGTCATTTCATCATTCCTTTCCTGAAGCTTCTCTAGTCTTTCCATCAAGTGCTCATTTTCTTGACTAAGGTGATCGATTTCAGATCTGAAAAAGACAAAGAAACAAAGATGTGTTACAGCATAAACTATTAGAAGCATGAAGCAAATAACTAAATAAACCGCCTGGCTTATTTAAATGGTAGTCTGTTACACAATGTAAACTAATAACCGATTAAATACTGAATGCTTTCCTACCAAAATCTTCAGTCCTTTATAAAGTTGCCAGTCCTTCTCCATCTGTACAAGAATTCCAAAAAGCTGACAGACACAATTCAGGCATCTTGGGACACAAACTTTGGTTCCTTTTATTTTATATCTTTTTACCAATCCTGACATCTTCTTTTCTACTGGTACATACTCTCAGTAAGTGAGCAAAAACAAGCAGAAATAACCTGTAAGGTGCAATACGACAGATATTACTTTGCCTAAGATAACTGGGTCACTTCAGAATGCCAGCATGTGAAACATCCCCTACCCTTGAACTTATCTTTAAACCTAGTTTATCAGCACAAAAATAACAACAGATATATGAACACTCAACATACTAGATGATCTCTTTGAAGACCCTCTTCAGTGACCTCTCTTGGGAGATCTGGCAGTTGAACAGGAAAAACTTGCTGCATCTGAGCATTAACATGGAGGTGCATCTCTTTTGTGCCTCTCTCAGCTTTTTCCTTAAATCTTAAGCTTCTGTATATATAGATATAAACATATATCTTAGGACAGTGCTTTAAAATTTTTTTTTTTTTTTTTCCAAAAAAAAAAACCCCCCAAAAAAAAATTTTTTTAAAAAATTTTTAAAAAAAACTTTTTAAAAAAAAAATTTTTTTCCTAATTTTTTAAAAAAAAAATTTAAATTTCATTTAAAAATATTCTTTTTTTTTTAAAACCAAAATTTTTTTTTTTTTTTTTTAAAAAAACCAAAAAATTAAAAAAAATTTTTTTTAAAAAAAAAAAAAAAATAAAAAAAAAAATTTTTTTAAAAAAAAAAATTTTAACCCCTTTTTTTTAATTTTTTTTTAATTTGTTTTTTAAAAACCCCTTTTCATTCTTTTTTTTTAAAAAAATTCAAAAAAAAAAATTTTTACAAAGGAAAAAAAAAAACCCCCCAAAAAAAAATTTTTAAAAATTTTCCAAAAATTTTTAAAAAAAAAAAAAAAATTTTTTTAAAAAAAAATTTTTTTTTTAAATTTTTCCCCTTTTTTAAAAATTTAAAAAATTTTTTTTTTTTTTCCCCCCTTTTTTTTTAAAAACCTTCCTTTTTTTTTTTTAAAAAATTTAAAAAAAACCAAAAAAAAAAAATATTTTTTTCCCCAAAAAAACCCAAAAAAAAAATTTTTTTTTTAAAAAAACCCTAAAAAAAAAAAAAAAAAAATAACATACAAAATTTTTAAAAATTTTTTTTCCCCCCCCCAAAAAAAAAAATTTCAAAAAAAAAAAAAACCCCTTTTCCCCCCCCTTAAATTTTTTTATAAAAAAAAAATTTTTAAAAAAAAAAAAAAAATTTTTTTTTTTTTTTAAAAATTTTTTTTAAATTTTAAAAACCCCCCCCTTTTTTTTTTTTTAAAAAAACCCGCCCCCCAAAAAAACCCCCCAAAATTAAACAAAAATAAATTAAAAAAATATTTTTTAATTTTCTTTTTTTTAAAAAAAATTTTTAAATTTTTTTTAAAATTTTTTTTTAAAAAAAAAATTTTTTTAAAAAAAATTTTTAAAAAATTTTTTTTTTAAAAAAATTTAAAAAAAAAATTTTTTAATTATTTTTTAAATTTTATAAAAATCTTAAAAAAAAAAATTTTAAATTTTTTTTTTAATAAAAACACAAAAAAAAAAAAAAAAAAACTTTTTTTAAAAAAAAAAAAAACCCCCCCAATAAAAACACACACAATTTTTTTAAAAAAAAATTTTTTTTTTTTTTTTAAAAAAAAAAAAAAATTTTAACAAAATAAAATAATTTTTTTTAAAAAAAAAAAAAAAACCCCAATATTTTAAAAAAAAATTTTTATAAAAAAAAAAATATATATATATTATTTTAATAATATATATCAAAAAACCAAATATAAAAAAAAAAAAAAAATATATATATAATATATATATATATAATATATATAATAAAAAAAAAAAATATAATAAATATAAAAAAAAAAAACAAA